>NW_010525432.1:2261-22523 GCF_000687285.1 Phaethon lepturus | reverse complement strand
TCTGCCCCTGCGGTTTGTAAAGTGCAGCTCTGCCTCCCATATCCCCAGGTTATAAAGTGCTGTTTGCACGAAGGATCCCCCGCAGAAAGGTGAACAGACGGGAGCAAGGCCAGGCTTCCCCCTCCCCACGTCCCCTCTTCCTCCTGCACGTGCAAGGAAGGCTCTGAGGATGGTGCAGCCTTGGTGCCGTGCCTGGAGATCTTGCGTCAGGGTTTGCTCTGCAGTCCCTCCTCCATCGTCTTGGTTGTGCGTGGGCTGGGTGATGCACAGGCAAGGGATGGGGCTGGTGGGAGGAAGATCTCTGACCCCTGGCTCACGAAGGAAAGGAGGAAAAGAAAATAGGAAATGATGGCAGAGCAGGGCAACCAGATACTGCCAGGACGGTTTCAGCTGACTCTTGTGTAGAAAATGCCTCCGGCCTCTGGGCCTGCCCCATCCTCTTAACGGGGAGTGGGATGTGGTGGCATCCAGTGCTGTGACCCCTGAGCATCTTCCCAGCTTGCAGGCTCCCCAGCACCAAGGAAACCTTCACTTTGGCCTTTCTGTGTTTTTCAGCCTTTCTCAGCATTGAGTCTGGCGGGGCTTTGGCATGCTGAAATGCAGCGCGCTCATTCCTGTCTCCCTACTTAAATTATTGATGGAGATCTACAACCTCCGTTCCAGCTTAACAACTCCTTTTTGCTGGGGTTTATTACCAGGATCAATCAAATCAAACCCCGATGGCTTAAAAATGTGCTTCCTTCTCCCTCTCATTGTTATTTGCTTGTTTATTATTAGGAAAGACAAGTTTTGGCTCCGGGAGATTTCGCTAGCAGTAAACAATGTCGTTAAAAACAAATCAGAAGTCCCCGCTTTGCGCAGAGCCGACCTCCACGGAGCACCCTGCGCTCGGGTCCCCGCCGGCCACCGATGGGGTGGCCAAGGCATGGGGAGGGGTTCATGGCCAGGCACAGCCCGTTGTTGTCTTACAGTTTCTTCCCGGTGGGTTCACAGATCCGTGTCTCTGACTCCTGTCCTTGCCGCTGTAGCAGAGGCTCCTCCACCCTGGGTGTGGGGTGCTGCGGGGTCAGGAGGTGGCTCATGATCTGGGGAGGTCGCTGCCACCCAGGTCTTGGGATGCCTTTGGACCTGTCCTTCTCCTGCTTGCAGAGGGACCAGGCTCTCACCTTGGGGTTCATTCCTCTTTTCCCGCAAGAAGCAATAGCGGGGCTGACCTCGGGAGGTGGTGGGACGTCACTCACTCGTGTTTATAGGGGGTTTCATGGTGATTTCAGGGCTAACGGGCCTGAGGGTGTGTGTGAAGTCCTACACTTTTGGACAACACCATCTCTTCACCCCAGGGTCCTTCCCAGACAGCCGGTCCACCCTGCGCCGTGTGCTCCTCGTCCCACTGTCACCACGCTGCTCCCAGCCCTTTCCCCAGGCCCAGTCCCATGGGGGAGCAGAGCTGGCCATTTCCTCTGTGAGCATCATCTGCGGGAGCTTCGTCTCTAGATCAGTCTTGAGTTTTGCGGCGCTCTGGTTGCCCGAGCACGCATCCGCCCAGAAACCCACCAAAGCCCACGTGGAGCGGGCAGGAGGAGGTCTACCTGCCGGGGGGTGCGGCTGCCTGTTCCTGAACCTGGGCCACTGCCGTGGAAGGGGTTTCGCGTGGCCAAGGCGCTGGGAGAACCGTGGTGCTCCTCATAACTGCCAGCCCAGCTCACAATAAACAAATTGAAGAGTGATGGGCAAGATAAATAGCTTGTTGTTTTTTTAATGCATGCAGTGCAGGAGTTTATTTTTAAACCCATCTGTGAGTGATGCCTAGTTTGATCTTCTAAATGAAACTGATATATTCTATTTGCACTGGGGCTTGGGAGAAGAGGGACTGGGCTGGATTTAATTTATGCGTTTAACTTTGCCTTGGCAGGACCGTGACAGCAGCAGACAAATCGAAGCCGAGAAGCTCCCTCCGGTGATCCCAACGATGCAAATGATTTCCCTGGTCATACCAAACGACCTCGAGCTGCTGATCCCAGGTTGCCGTTTGGGGCAGATGGGAATTGCGTGGCCCTTGGGGCAGCTGGCAGAACCAGGGCTGGGCCACCTCACGGAGGGCTTGAGGACTCCTGCGGATTTCCACATCTGACCTAGAAATCTGGTCTCTTCTTCACGGGCCTGGTTTCCCAGCTGACTGGTCTTGCTCCCCCCACCTCTGCCTTGCAGAGTGTCCCTCTAGATGGGTCAGGATTGGGCACAAGGACTGGGTCTACTGTTTCTTTGGGAATTCAATGCACGGAGGGATTTACAGCCTTACAAGCCTTTGCCGTGTTCCTCTCCCCTGTGGACATCAGGGGGAGCTTCTGAGCTCGGCCCTGGGGCAGATGAAAGGTGACAAATTACTTTTGCAGTCGATCAATGACCTTCATTCCTCTGTGGGCTTCTCAGCTCTTTGTGGGATCGTTAGGGAAGCCCTGCCAAGCAGAGCTGAGCCGTCATGAGGCTGGGGTGGAGCATTGCTGAATGGAGGCCGTAAAGGTCTGAATTACTCTCCTCAAAGTCTCCCTTAAAAAGGACGGGGGCGTGAAAACAAGTCTTAAACCAGGCGAAATGATGAAGTCACTGGCGTGGAGGGAGACAATCATTCAACACCACTAAGCCATGCATCACTTGGGATAATTATCAATTATTATAAGCGGAGCGACTCTCCTCTGGAAGCTAATGAAATTTCACATGGAGCACGCTCTGGGAGATGGATCGTATCAGCCTGGACAAGATTCATCTTCTCTAATGTGCTGCTTATTCCTGTTTATGCATCTTAAATTTCCATGTGCAAAGCACCTTCCTGCAGGGAGGGATGAGGAGCCTGGGATGCTCTTGCCTGCAGGCAGCTGCACCGACCGCACCGCTCGGCTTCTGATGCATCAGACCCCCGGTCGGTAGTGGTAGCACTGGGGAAAGGATTCATTCTTCCTCATCCTTGCCTTTTGTAGCTCTCTGCGTCTCCAGCCTTTGGGGATCCATTAGGCAGAGCTGATGGTGGGCTCTGGGCCATCTTCCATGGTTCCTGGTCCCCCTCCCTTTCCCCCCTGGGTCCCTGCAAACACCTTCCCCCTGCTGAGCACCGCCAGCCCTATAACCATTTTTCAGTCCCATGTGGGAATGCTCTACCACAAGCCGCACAGTTTAACTACAAGGTGGGAGCCCATTCTGGGTTATTAATGTTTTTACCAGGTCCTGGCACAGCGTTTGCAAACCTGCATGTGAGGGGGAGGCCAGGGACCCTATCCAAACAAAAAGGCACTTACTTTGCTTCTAAATATTTCACCTGTAACCCATATGACAAACTGCTGCTTGTAAATACAACTATTATACCTTATTTTATCATACATAATTGAAACGCTGGATCCTGTACTCAGCAAACACACCCGTCATTTACAAGGACGCTTTCCTCTAGACCCTTCCAGTCCCTGTAGCAGCTTCTCTCTCTCTCAGGGCTGGTGGTGGATAGTGGTGGGGACCCCTTTGGGGAAGACCTTTCCGTCTCTGCAGCTGGAGAAGTCGCTGTTGGAGATGGCTGGAGGTGTCCCCCAGGCTCTGCCCTTCTCCCAAGGCCCTGCTCCCACCCCTCCTGGTTTCTTCCTCCAGCACCTACTCACTAGGGCTTGGGGCTGCTCTTGTACTTTTATTTTTGCAAATGAGCACGACTGCACCGAGAATAGACCTGGTTTGCAGCTCTACCGCTGAGTTTGCAACCCAGGCAACCCCACTGCCATGGCACGTTGAGCATCCAGCTGCTGCCCCATCCCCTACCTGCTGCTTTACCATGGAAATGGGCTCCAGCACTCCTCCCACCCAGCCTGAAAATGAGACCTTGGCACTCACCGAGGTCGGTGATCACCTCTGATCCCACTTTGCCTGCCGGCAGCATGGCATCTTTTTTATTAATGAGCTGGAGGTGGGTGAGCAGGAAGGTGGCAAACTCCAGAGCTCCTATCACTTATTTAGATGAGTCATGGCCAAAAAAGGCTCCAGGGAGCTTAGGAAGCACCTTGCCAAGAGGGTGGATGGGAAAGGTGGTGGAAAGTGAAATTCATGCTTGTCAAGTGAAAATAATGTATGTAGTTGGAAGGAACACTTCAGATTATACGTATGGGTTATCAGGGTGTAAATTAAAAGTAGCTTCTCAGTAGCTTCCTGGGAAATATAGTTAGCTGAGGACATCCAACTATGACTGCAGTCCCGCTGGCCTGGGGGACCTCAGAGGCAGGTCCTGGGGGGATACAGGCGTTTGGGAGAGGGTACCAAACATTGCTGTGCAGTTAGAGGAGAGCTTAAGAAAAGGGATGAGAGCAGGGTGCTGCAATCAAGTAAGTGGTCCTTTGGGGCCAACCGGGCACCTCTCCCTAGTCTGTCTTCTTGCCCAGGGACACCTGAGAGCATTACATCCCTGCTCCAACCTGTGAACGAGCAGAAGATGCTGTCATGGGTGTCACAGATCAGCTATAACCAAGTAGGATGAAGAAGAAACATCCTATGCAGATAATTTCAATAGGGATTTTATTGCAACATTTTGTGAAGTTGCCAGCAGTGCACACTGCGGGAGCAGAGCAATAAGCTGAAAGGGCTGCGGTGTCTCCCAGCGACCTGCGCTTAGCCAAGAACCCAGGGTGCATCATGCCTTTGCTCCATTCACTTTTGTCTGGAAAGTTGTGGAAAATTATGGGGCAACTCTGAGATTGGCTCAGGTCTCTGGGAGAATCAAAGTCCCTTGCGTGGACCACACCATCCCGTCTCTCACTGCAGGCCAGATTGCTGTCGTCTTCCTCTGTAGCTGCTAGGACAAGAGGATGAGAAGAAATGGCCTCAAGTTGCGCCAGGGGAGGTTTAGGTGGATATTAGGAAAAATTTCTTCACCAAGAGGGTGGTCAAGTATTGGAATAGGCTGCCCAGGGAGGTGGTGGAGTCACCATCTCTGGAAGCGTTCAAAAAACGTGTGGCTGTGGTGCTTCGGGACATGGTTTAGTGGGCATGTTGGGTTGGTGGTTGGACTTGATGATCTTGAAGGTCCTTTCCAACCTTAGTGATTCTGTGATTCTGTGCTGCCCTGTCTTCCGGGCATGCCCATGACAACCCCCAAGCCATGACTGTACATGTGCTTGATGGGGGTATTCTTGCAGGACAGCAGACCCTGCTGATGGACACAGCCCAAGATGCTCCAGGGTCTGAGAGCAATGATTTAGGGTTGGGCAATGAAACTCCCAGCTGGGCGTTCAGGCATTGCAGTACTGCCATTCATAACCCTAATGAATAAAATCCACCCAGGGACCAACAAGGGAGACTCAACAAAACGCAGAGGAGCCTTTGGGTGACCAGTGTCCTCCGCAGACTGTGGCAGCACCAGGGCATCTGACAAGTCACAGCCCTGAAAATGGTCTAGAGACAGGAGGAGAGGAGAGCCAAAGGTGAGATCTCCCCAACTTGGTGCTTATCCAAACCTTCCTCGTGGCCAGCTCAGCTTTTCTCTGCTGCACAGCCCGTGTCTCATGAAGCCGTTTTGTTCTCACAGCCCGGGCCCTGCCTCCACCCGTCTCTCGGGTTTGGCTTATTCGTTTGGTCAGCTCAGGTCTTGCAGCGAATCAATCCCTGGCACAATATGCTCCGTGTCCCTCACGTTAATTGGCGTGGGTTGGCGCCTTGCATCGGGCTCTCTGCCGGCCGCCCCTCGTGAGCCCATCACCTCCGAGCACATCAAACCTCACGCGTGACAGACGGACTGACAGCTTCCAGCCAGGGAGGCTGCTGCAACAGTCTGACCGGCTCTGCCAAGGGCTGGGAACTGGGTCCCATGCTGTGGTGGGCTGCTGGGTGCGGGGGCTGCAAATGCCGGCTGGGGCTGGTAGACACCCACGTGCCTTTGCACACTAGTCGTGTTCCACTTTGCTCTTCTCTTGCCATGTTTTTCTAGGGGAGCTAGGTAGGAAAAGGCAATTCCTGCTCTTGCAAACCTTCTTTGCTTTGGCTGTGTTTTCCCTGCTCTTTGCTGAGTCCCTGGGGTGACCGTAGCCACCAGCACTGGGAGTCTCCGAGGAAGAACGTGGACCCTGGAGAGGAGCCAGTGGGGGTTGCAACCAGACTGAGAAAAAGAGAAGATACAGAACACAATGGAAAAAGACATGAGCTGCTGCACGTCCGTCTCGGACATCTACCAAACTTCTTAACCCTCAGTGGAACCATCCCTGCCCTGCCCTTGGGGACACCACCACAATCGCACGCGGGAGCACAAGCTGAGCAGTCCTCATCAGTGTTTGCAGGGGGAAAATGGAGGAGCAGCCTGGACTGCACGAAAATGGGGGAGCAGCCTGTCCCGCTGGGCACGCGGCATGAGATGGCCATGGCTGGGTGTCCCTTTGCTAGGACACGTGGCATCGTCAGGGCTTGGGGAAGCCCCTGACCCAGCTGCCCTGGATGTATCGCAGAGAGCCCAGCAGGCACCAAGCATCTTCAGCATGTCAGGCGAAACGGAGTGAAGCCATCGCTGCCGAGGTCTCCGAAAGACCGGAAGGAGAGATGGAGAAAATTATTTAAGGTGACTGAAGTGGGAAAGTGGTTTTGCAGCAGGCAGGGAGTGAGCCTGGGGACCCGCTGCCCCGGGGAAGCCAAAACCAGGGCCTGGCTGCAGAAGAATTAAGAAAAATTAAGAAAACAAAAGTGCTTGGAGGGCTATAGAGGGCAAAAACACAACTTATGATGAGGATGTCTTCAAACCGGTGTCTTGAGAGAGGTCACCTTCCCTGTCCTATACCACCAACTGCAGGACCCACCACCACCTCTTACCCCAGAGCTCCGCAAAAGCAAAGACAGAGACATGGCTGAGGGCTTCAATGCTACGGTCCTTCAGGGGCTGCAGGTGGGGTTAGCCTGATCCTCCCTATGCCAAAACCACTCCGCAGTGTTTCCCAGATGAAATGCAGTGGTGCTGGCTTGTTCTGGTCCACAGCCAATGCGGCATGTGTGCTCCGAGCGTGCCAGTGGCAACTTGCTGCTTCTTGGCTTGGGGAAGAGCAGGAACCCTGCAGAGTGTCAATATTATTTTTTTAAGGAGGCTGAGGAATATTTCTGTATCTGGAATAACAATGCAGAGGCAGGGAAACACACTGAGGAGGCGAGGAAAAATAGCAGCTTCTGATAGTGTAAACCCCAAGTCAAACATGAAACACATTAATATTCATGCACTTAGGTACAGCCAAAAAACAACGACTGCAGCTCTCCAGAAATGGTCTGAGCTCTTGGACTGCCACCAACAACTGTGGGGTGGAGAAGGCAACGAAACCTTGAGAAACCACCAAGCTCTGGGAGAAGCATTGTAACAAGCAATTCCCATAGCGCTAGGATTAGGCTTTGGCTCTTTCTGTCCAACGTAACACATAACAAGGACAATATTTCTGCTAAAAACATCAGTCTAATTGCTTCTAATTGATCTCCTTGCTGGCAGTCTCTGCAGGGAGGCGCATGTTGAATGGACCATGGAAATGTACCTTACGGTTCGTGATTATCAGGAGTGATAAAGCATTGGTCCTCAGAGCATCTGGTGGGGTAGAGGAGCTTTGTGCATGCTGGCAATGAAGCTGGTACAGGGGAGAGGTGGGTTTCTCTCCACCCTGGTCTATGCGGTTGGACGACCTTGAGCAAGTGGCCATGAGACGGAGGTGGCAGTGATCCTTCTCCCAGTAGGGATGCTGGCCTTGCACTAACATGTGCAATACTGCTGGAAGATAGAAAGGTCTCCAAGAATATTTGCTGGATATTTTTCTAGTCCTTGTGGAAACTGCTCAGGAGGCAAAACAGCTGCGATGGCTGGTCAGGGCTATGTGGGCTGAGCTATAAATAACAGGGGGTGTGCTATGGCCTGGAGACCAAGCGTCTCAATGCAAAGCTGAGCAGTCTTATTATCCAAAAATGCAGCTGCAATTTAGAAGCTGTCTATTGGGGCTGGTTCTGCTCCTTCTTTTTCTCCTTTGGCATTTCTAGTCTTCCCGTGGGATATTGCTCATTGTCCCAGGCCTGAGACCTTGCTGTGCAGCAGAGATGGTCCAGTGCCCTGTACCTTTGCCCTGTATAGCTATAAGGGGGCCTGTCCCCTTGGATGCCAGCTCTGGCTTTGCTTTATGAACCTGTGTGTTGAGGTTGACTTTACCGAGCTCCTGCTAGGCCAACCTCCTTGTCAGTCCCACTGAACTTCAAATTTCCCCAGCTCTTGAATGGGAGTTGAGTCTCCCACAACGACTTTTGATGCAAGGAGCCTGCCATTTTTGACAGCAAGATCTCTGGTTTGCAGAGCTGCTTGGCAGGGCATGGCTGGTGTCTCTCTGCTTTGCTGTCCCCAGGGCATCTCAGATGTACCCTTGCAAACTAGAAAAAACCCAATAAAATTTGCAAGCTTAGCGTTGAGTTTATGAGCAAAACCTGTCACCTTCTGAAAGCTTCTTTTTGAGTGGGAATCGGAGAAGCAGCTCCTCATATGAAAAGCAGAGCATGGAGTCTGGGTAATTTATCAACAGCAGTGATAGACCTGGGACAGCCCTGGAGCGAAAGTGCTTGTTGCTGTTTTTCCTCCTCTCCCACAACTTCTCCTGTCCCCTCAGCCATACAGTTTGGAGGGAAACCAAAAAGTCCTAATGCTGACTGACCTGATCTGTTGAAAAAGGCCTTTGTCAGGGCTGGGCTGTGCAAGCCTGTGCTGAAGGGGCTGCAGAAACCTGTGATCAATGCTGTGTTGAAGGATGAGAGTCCATGCTCCATCCTTTATTTTGATTGATGGACTCTCATTTCAGATGGAGTGGCTTGCTGCTCCTCACTGTGAGCATTGTCTTCATCACCAGCAATGTCCTCATCATCAGGGTCCCAGCCTTGAGGAGTCCCTCTTTCGTTGGGATGAAACCAGGCTCAGGGCCCGGAGAGGCAGCGACATTGGCCACCATGCAGATGTGGGGCTCACAGGATGGGGTTTTCAGCCCCTACTCACGCTGTCCCTAGGCCTGCTGGAGGCATCAGCCTTTGGGCCACCCCTCAACTTCCTTGGCCCCCAGTGATGGGGCTACCAGAGCTGAGGTCCCACCAGAGCTACTCCCAGCTCACTGTCAGAGGCCAGAAGAGGACACAGCAGTCAACCAGCAGTGTTTGGTTTCTAAGCCTGCTTTCATTTAGCATCAACAAATGCTCACAAACATCTTTGAAAATTCAAAGGGCACTGGACCATCTGAATGTGGTTGAGCAGCAACCCAACCTCGGCTTTGAGAGGGACCGTCCTTCTCCACCAAGACTGGTAGGGCACAGCCTTAGTCTCCTCCTGCAACACTATGCCATTATAGTCAGGCTCTGTTTGGCTCTCCACCACAGTCCATGAAGACCATTTCTGGAGCTTCAGCTTCAAACCTGCTGCACTGACAAAACAGCTTGTTTTACCAAAAGTTCACCTATGCAAAAAGTGTCTGAGCAGTTCTCCTGGCAGTGCCTCTGCACATTTCCCACTGTCTTCTACTGCTGGAAGAGTGGAAACTCTGACCTGTCCTCTTCACTGAGGCCTCCCAGAGACATGGATCCCTCTGCGATAGATCTAATCCAAGCATTACAACTTTACGATGAGCTCAGCTGGGATGAGGATGAAAGGTCTTGTTGAAGAGGCGCATCTGCGACGCTCAGCACTTGTTGCCACTTGGATGCAATGCTCACACACAACTCTCCTGCTGGTTTGACTGGCATCGCTGCATGTTGGCTCTGACGGGCACTCATGTTGGGGTGAACTGCCAGGACCTCTTCTTTGGCAAGACAGTTTCTCCTCAACATTGTTGCTATAGAAGGTGGAATTACCTCTGTGTTTTGCGAGCTTTGGCAGAAATGGTTGCATCAGCCACAGCTGAGCCCCAAGCAGATGTGGAGCTGGCTAAATGCCACATGCTGAGCTCTACGCAGGCCAGAGCAGGTCAGGTGTGAGATGGTGGATCTCCCTGAGGTGCTCGCTCTGTCTTCCATTTGGTTCTGGATGTTGGCTCAGAAATAGAGTTAAAAATTTTTATCTTCAGGCCAAGACAAGAAATTTCCAGCAGTAATTATACCTGGTACAAGCCAATAATTTAATTTTCAGTTCAGGTCTTCCAGAGCTGCCATCCCATCTGGCTTGTGAAAGGAAGTGGTGGAGAATGCAGCACTTCCAGTAGTCAGTTGGCCAGATAGCTAATTAAATGCCTTGTTAGAAAAATGTTAGGAAATATTACCACTCTGACTTTATCTGGCTACCGCTTGATCTTGTTTCATCTTTATTGGCTATAGACTATTGGCTACAATCTCTTCTTGTGTAACATGCAGGTCTTCCTTGGACTCCCTCTGAAAAGTTCAGTACTGTCAATTGGTTACTCATTAGCTGTTAGCAACAATGATATGCATGTGGCCATGAAACGGGCCAATTTGAACCCAGCAAAGACTTAATATTCACAGAGATGTTTCTAGATCTTGTAAAAGATGAAAAACTTCCATGGTGAAATACTTCCCATTGCAGACAGGGCAGAGGATGAACTTTCTTTTAGAGGTGCCCTTCCTGCCTCTGGTGGGAAATGCCTCGATGACTGTCGGACTGGAGGCTACACTTCCAGACAATAGGAATTAGGTGCAGTGAAGGTCCCATCTCCACTCAGAGTGCTGAGACCTTGGGTGAAAATCATCAGCTTCAGCCAGCTGCAACCATCACCCCCTCAAAGTGAAAGCAGCCTAGGAAAGGCTTCGTTGGGATACCAGGAGATCCGAACACTGAGCGAACATGAGCATGCTCTTTTCACCTCTGTAATTAATTGCCTCCATGAGCCTCGGAGGCAAAGCTGTAAAGAGGAGAACTGTGATCGTTCAGGAATCAATTAGAGACTGTCCTTGGGGAAGAATGATATGGAAATTGATATGCGTTGATGGGACAAGTGGCCGTTTCTAATTCCCAGTATCCATCTATTTATTTAATGTGTGAGTAAACACCGTGGTTATGGGGTATAGTGTGTGTTGAAGCTGCTGCCTGCAACATTAACATGCCGATAATGGTGCTTTACGGTAGGAACGTGGCTGCATATCATGAGAAAACTGATCCCGGAGGGAGCTGAGTGGTGAAAACTGCTCATGTGCAGTGACGCTTGTGCCAGCAAAGTGTCGGTAGCTGGCAGAACTTGGTCTGAACGTGGGTGAGATGACCCGGACAGATCTGGGCACGTGCCACCCTCTTGCCTGCAACCTGCCATCTGTGCAGGCACCAACCACCAGACGTTGCTCTGAGCCCAGGCGCTGCCCGCCCCCGCTTCGCTGGCGTGACTTCACCACCAAATGGCGTCTGCGTGGGGTCTTCCCCACCGGACGCGCAGACCAACGCTGCCCACGTGCGGATCTGCACCAGGAAACATGTACTCGCTGAGCAGGATGCTCGGGCATGGACCGGAGCTGTGCGTGCCCGCTCGGCTTGCAGCTGGTGCGTGCGTGGCCACGGCGGTGTGCGCAGACGTGCGTCGAATCGCAGAATGGTTTGGGTTGGAAGGGACCTTCAAAGGTCATTGTCATGCAACTAAGCCCCACACAGCTGCTCGCTCACTCCCCCCCTCACTCCTCCATCATCTCCTGGATGGGGGAGAGAATCGGAAAGCAAAAGCCGCTCGCACGAGCAAAGCAAACCAAGGAATTCATTCACCACTCCCCATGGGCAGGCAGGGGCTCAGCCATCTCTGGGAAAGACGGGCTCCATCACGCGTAATGGCTCTTTGGGAAGACGAAACGCCATCGCTCCGAACATCCCCTCCTTCCCCCAGGTTTATACGCCGAGCATGACATCATATGGTACGGAACATCCCTTTGGTCAGTCAGGGTCAGCTGTCCCGGCTGTGTCCCCTCCCAGCTTCTTGTCCCCCCAGCCTCCTTGCCGGTGGGGTGGGGTGAGAAGTAGAAAAGGCCTTGACTTCGTGTAAGCACTGCTCAGCAATAACACAAACAACCCTGCGTTATCAACACTGTTTTCATCACAAATCCAAAACACAGCCCCATGCCGGCTACTATGAAGAAAATTAACTCTATCCCAGCCAAAACCAGCCCAGGCATCTAGTCCAACTCCCTGCAATGAGCAGGAACATCTTAACTAGATCAAGCTGCTCACAGCCCCATCCAACCTGACCTTGAAGGTTTCCAGGGATGGGGCATCGACCACCTCCCTGGGCAACCTGGGCCAGTGTTTTACTAAAGGGGCATCGTGCCCCTTTGCCTGTGCCTTTACTCATGAGCCTGTCCACATGCTGGAAAACCAGCTGGATCTCCATTCCTCTGGGCATTGGGGTTTAGATGCTGTGAGCACTCACATCAGCTCCTCTCCCTTGCTCAACCAGTTGCCCCACAGGTCTCTTTGGCTCTCAAATATACAGAGGACACAGTTTCAGAGTGCCACGTGCCTCAGGAAGCAAATACATCACATAAAAAACCCTTGCCAGGGAAAACATAAGAGGCACTTTTAGCATCACAGGCTCCCGAGGAGATGGCAGTCGCCTGTCAGCCCCCACGCCGAGCAGCTTGCTTGCTGTGTTTGAAGTTATTACCTCCCGACGCAGAGACGAGGAGACGAGGAGACCTCTGAAAGAACAAATTAATAAAAATGACATGCCAAGAGGAAGCGTGAGCATGGCGGTGACAAGGAAGAGGCTCTTTGATGTTATCAGAGCAGGAGAGAAGGCAACAGAGGAGGATATTAAAAAGATGAGAGAAGAGCTGAATTTGACTGGATGGGTATGATCAAGATCAAAATGAATTAAGATTTTTTACAAGGAAAACCATATGAGAAATAAGTTTCAGCAACTAAAATTAACAGGAGGAAAACTTCAGCTTCCTGTAGACGAGCTGGCTGTATGATGTACACAGAGAATTTATGCCTCCTGGACAATCTCTAACAGTTTTGGCGGGTGTTTAAAAAGCAATGCTGACAGAGGGAAGAAATTGGAACATCCAGAAAGCTGGCTGTTGGCACGAGCTAGATAAAACTGTCTCCCAAGGTTTTGTTGTAGCTGCTGGAAGAAGCTTCTCTGATAAAAAGAAAACGCTGTTTGAAGGGGTTCCTCCTGAGAAAGGTTGGCTTAGAAACTGCAAAAAAAAAAAAGAAGGGCGGGGGGGAGTTGGGGTGGCTGGTCTTACCAAACTGTAAGGGAAGTGTTTCATCTCAAAGAGGTATTTTATCTGGAGCTGAGGTTGTATTATTGGGTGTATAAAACAGGCTAAAATCAAACAGGATGGTTTAGTTTTCCTGAACTCTGCTCTTCCAAATGGCCCCAATGGCAGATAGCAGGAGGGAAAAGCTGTGGTTTATGCTCCTTCCCTCCATTGCAGAATGACAAACACCACAAATTTTATGGCTTTGGGAAGGAGACTCCAAGACTGAACCCGTTTTGCTTGGATGCACCCGGAAAATGCTGCAGAGCCTACTGGTGCTGCCGTGAGTCGGGGAAGGGAAACTCAGCCGGGAGTCACCAGCCTGAGCATGCCGTCAGCGTCGTCCTCCCGTCCTCGTACGTGTTTTGAGTCAGACGTGGCGTGATAGCAGCGCTGGCGCTTAGCGCTGGCATTTGGGCATCCTGCAAAATGGTCCAGACCAAGGTGTCATCACTTTACTATTTTGAGCTCTCGCTTGCACACAAACACCAGAGGGAAAGACGTGACAGACACACGTGTGTGCATGTGCTTTTTAATTTTTCAAGACTTGTCAGCTTGAAAGGGAAGGTTGGGAGATGTAACAGCTTTGTCATGTTCCCTTATCAAAGCCACAAGAGTGACCTTCTCTGCTTTTGTATCAATTACATCAGCCGAGCAGCACATCTCCATCATGTCCGGCATCCCAAGAGGGGCTTATTTTGCCTTAATGCTGCAGAGGGCACCGGGAAGGCTGAGTCAGCAGATGAGCTGGCTGGAGGAGGAGGGACGGTCCCCCTGGGAGATGCACCGGCGATGAGAACAGGAGCCTGTCTACAAGAGACAGTGCAAAAGGCAGTGCTGGGGGAGGCAGGAAGATGGCAAAGCCGCGACTCGAAGCTGAGACCTGTCAGAGAAGCAGGACCGTGCCAGCGAAGCGCTCCAGAGACTTTTGGTGGGTTACGAGTGCAGTGCAGGGATGTTGCATGTTTGGAGGAGTGTTAATGAAATCCAGAAGCCATGTGCAGTAATTAGGCCACTTGACAGCCATGCACAACCACCTTTGGCAGCCACAGGCTGCATTAAGTGCTTTCGGGAGAGTGGCACTGTTCTCTTGGGGTGGAGGGAAGTATCCCGGTGATATTTTATTCATGCTGCCTTGCAAGTCGGACATGGCTCAGCTCCAGCAGTCTTATCTCTTTCTCTGTTTGTTTATGTCCGAATTTGCAAGAGAATGCCTATCTGGCAGTGCCCAGCCTGCACCTTTGGTAGCCCAGGGAGTTGAACCCAACGCCAAGGCAAGAGAGTCCCATGGGCTAATACGCTACGGCGGTGCTGAACCCACCGATCTGCACATTCAAGATCGTGATGGATCCGGGGCACGTTGTCTCAGCTGGGTATCTGTGCCCTGCCTTTGTGGTGGCAAATGGGCCATACGCTTCCCAAAACATCGGCTCTTTTATCCAGCTCTTCCATGGGCTGGAGGGGAATCCATGCAGAGAAGGGATGTCCAGGTTTTTCACAGGAGAGCTGCAGCACCAGGATTGAATCATCTTCTCCCACACTGATAAATGGGGATGGGAAACCTCCCCATGCCCCAGTATTTTCTGCATATTTGCTGAACTTGTCTGGGTGCCAAGGGGGGAAGGTGGCCATGGGCAGCCACTTCGCCACACCATTTCCCAGGTAATTTTCTGTCCTAATCTCTGTTTTTTCAGTATTTCTATATCTGCTATTCCCACTCCTCCCAGAGCCACAGGGAGCTGCAGCAGCACCCCTGCTACCAGCAAACAGCGGGAATGCCAGCTCCCAAGGTGCTGCAAGCGTCAGAGGCGGGACACAGCATCATGGGGTGCAGGTCTCAGATAGGAGGATGGAGCATCTGGAGAGCTGCAGGTATTTCTCCTGATCCTAGTGGGAAAAGACAGATGTTGGCTGGGAGGCAGAGGTGGCCACATACTCAAAAGCTGCTGGAGACAACCTGGATAGATGGCCAGGTGCTTCCAGACATCTCGAAGGACTCTCCCAGGCACGGTTTGGAGGCATCTTCATCTGCATAAGCTTTATATACATGTGGCTGAAAGGCAGAGATGGGAGGAGGAAGCCTTCTGGCTGCAGGATGAACTGAATGGACAGCATTGGCCAAGAAAAAAGAAGCATTTGGTAAAGCATAAACAAAGGATTATAACTTATTCTAACATTTTCAGAATCAGTAGTGTTTTTCCTTCAGTTTGCAGTTGGCTGATTTTAAAAAGAGGAGGGAGAGGGTTAAAAAACCCATCACGAAGAAATGTGTTTTGGGCCACCTGAACTGAGCGTTTTTTTAAGTTCTTTGCATTCATGCAGGAATTGTGCAAAAAGTAATAAATCCTCTGATATGAGGCAAATCACCCCCCCGTCCCACACCTCTCTGCCTTCCTCTAAAGCCCCGCAAAATGTTGTCAGAGCAATAGTTCAGGATTCATATTTTTTTAGAACTGCTTTCCCCGGGATCTCTTGTTGCAGCTCCAAAATTTCTTGTCGAGCCTCTCTGCTGGCTCAAGCCTTGTTTATTGCTGCCTGTGCTCTTCAAACCCCTTTTTATCTCCCCCAGGCCAACCCTGGTGGGCTGAGCTCTGCCCAGCTCGCGGGCATGCGGGACCCCGGTGCCCCCGTGCCGCCTCCAGCACCAGCGCTCGTCAAACATTTATAACCCCGACCGAGCCAGCCACAGGATGCGACCGAGTAGAAAGCTGTTTTTGCTTTTGAATTCATACCCACTGAGCGCTTCTTCCATCGATACCAGTCCCTGGGCATCTCTCACTAACGAACTCCTCCCAGCAGGCACGGGGGCCAGCCGCAGGCTCCACTTCATACCTTTGTTTCTGCCCTTGTAAACCAAGAAGAAAAGTCTTGGTTTGCTTTGTGGAAACCAGCCCTCGTACGAGCAGCTGGACGAGCAAAGCTTGGCTCTTCTGGGCTGGGTCCTCCGGTGCCTGCGCAGGCTGTGAGCTCTGATTGCTCCAGTTGGGGCATTTGGGACATCTCTGTCTTATTTTGTGCTTATTGACCTCTCTCTGCATCCTTTCTCTCAACGTGGGAATAATAAGGGTTTCTCATCCCTATGTTGTCCCTAATTTCATAATCCTGTGGCCAGGGCACCCATAAAGGATTGCACATGGACCGCGCTCACATCAACTCCCTTGGGACCCATGGACACGTACCAAACCCTCACCCATGGGGCTGTGACAAGTTTCCCAAAAGCCCTAAATTATCTTTTTACTGGTGAGCTCTGTCCAGAAGGTGCTGGACAAACACTTTTGGGGACCAGCTCCCTTTTCCCTGGCTCTGGACACCACCAGGAGTTAAACCCTCTCAGGCTTGGTAGGAAACGTGCCACTTCCAAGCATGTGCTGCTCTGAAAATCAAGCTGAGTATCCGTAAGATGTAGACAGGGCTTGTCCGCACTGCAGAGAGAACTGGGACTGGGCTTTTGGCAGAAGTCTCTCCCTGCAGGAACAAAAAACCTGCCAGAACATTTTTTTTAAAGTTTTATACCTACTGGGCTTTGCTTGCTCACTGAAAAGGCTGGAAAAACACCTCCTATCAAAATAATTTTTTTCTTTAAAGTGTTGTTTCTTCGTTTTTTTAACTCAGGCTGTGGAACTTCATTCTCCTTCAAAAGTTGAACCTTTCGTATCCAGAATTTTGGGCTGGAAAACGGTTTTGTTGTTTCCAGATTTCACAGCAAGAGTGTCCATTTTTGGCTGCTGAGAACAGCAAACCAGTACCTCTTTTCCCTTCATTTGCTTTCTCCCCAAAACACTTCCATTTTCAAGCAAAAGCCTTTGCAGAGGCTGAGCCTGGAGCTGCAACAACCTTTTCCCCAAAGCCGAAGGGATTTGCCCTCAGCCCGTGGCCAGGCTGCTGCTCCCATGCCCTGGACATTTCTGGCATCTGGGCTCCAGCTGGAACCAAGCAACTCCCAGCCACTTCTGTCTTGTAAATACAGGAGCCTTTGACTTCCTCGGCATTTACAGTGATTTATTGGTCAAATGACTCCAACCATGTGGGCTGGAGCGTCTATCCATCTTCCACGAGTTTGCCGACAGAGCCTCGTGAGCTTTTAATGCTTCTCTTGGCAAAGTGGCCTCTTCTGCAGCTTCAGCTCCCAGACTTCTGGCCTGGCCACCCCCATCCCTCCCACATGTTTTGGCTGAAGTTCATTCACGATTTCTATTTTTAGCCACTCTCTTGTGTTCATGTCCTCTGACTGCTCAGACATTTCAGCCTTTGCATGTTTTACCCCACGGCAACTTCAGCCAGTGATGTTTCATTTTGGTGGCCTCGGGAGTGTGCTATTTATTAGTGTTGACTGTCTTGATCCGTGCATCAAAAATCCTGCTCTTTACCTGTCCTCCAAGAGACACCAGAAGATCCTTCTGAGCTGAAATCTGCCTGAAGGGTGATCAAACAAACACCAAACCATCCGCATCTCATGCTGCAGGATCTGGTTGGCGGGACCAGACTTGGTCCAGAAGATGGAACCCATACAAAACTTTAAGGAGCAGCAGCCACAGCAACCTGCACCTCCCCCCACGGCAGAGACGGGAGCTTTGTGAGCTGTTTTAAGTCCCTCAGATGCCTTCAAGGTGGCTTTCAGAGCGTCTTTGGCAAGAGCTGCTGGAGCATCTTGAGAAGTCTACACCCAAGCCTTCGAGGCCGTCTGAGCCCTCACTCAAAGCAATCCCGACTCCTCCTGCTTTGCCTGCTCACAGCCTCTGTGCCTGGATCTGCCCGTGGCTAAGAGTGAAGAGGGTGATGTCTCCAGAAGGGAGGCAAGAGACATCAAAGCCCAGCTTGCTCTTCAGCGGCTGCTGGCAGTGCAGCATGGGGCCTTCTCAGCTTGTCAGCATCTAGAGGCTGAGAGGATCCAGGCTGCTTGAGTTTGAACGACACACAGAACTCCATCTTCCTTTTGGCCTATTCTTTTTCTAATGCATGAGGAAAAAACAAACCACTTTGCTGCATTGTAAGGTGGTCCCTTCAGAGGTTGGGTATGATCTAAATTTCCACATCCCTGTGTCCTCCAGAGATGTGGGACTGCCCAGCCTTCACCCAACTGCAGTCTTTGCTCTTCCACGAAACATCCAACAGATGAGATGCTTCAATAAAATACCGTGCTGATGGAATCAGCTCGGGAAGTAGTAGAGCCAGAAAATGCTTCTAAATCCTAATGTTCTTAAAACCAAAACCTTACTCAGGAAAAGTTTTACTGGGTCCAGGCAGCAGGAGGCTGATGCCCACGGACTTTCCCGGTAGAGGCTTTCTATGCTGTAGCAAATATGAATAAATAATCAGGAAGGTTGTTTTTCAGGGAAAAGGGTGTGATTGCCAAAAGAGGCGCAGCCACCTGAGTTACAAACCTGCGGAAGGATCGTACGCCAGCAGCGCAGGCCTGAATGACCTTTTCCAGCCGGGAAAAGGAGCCGCTGCAGTACGGGCACCACCTCGGGTCCCCTCCTTCAGGCGGCTCAGCAGAACGAATGCAAAGCTGTACAGATATATCACAACAATAAATGGACAGAAATGGGGTGGCGTGAATGTACCGTGCCATGTCTTTTCCTTTCTCCTTTTGTTGAAATGTGCTTTAAGCCAGCATGGGGCTAATTTACAGCAAATAATTTATCAAGTGCTTAGAGCTGCCCTTTTTGCTTGGCAGCTCTTCTCGCACTTCAGCAGAGCTGTTTTCTCTGCTTGCTCAGCAGGTTGGGTTTCAGTGTTTCTTTTTTTTCCCTTCTGAAACCGCCAATAATCCTCACTGCTTTTCTTGATCTTTAATCGCCACCCTTTTTTTTCCTGAAAAAAGGACAACTAGTCCCAACAGGCAACGGGGTTTTGCATTGGCAGTGCCGTCTCCTTCCATCCCACTCCTTCTCCACTGGGGCTGCAGGTTCCTTTTCTAGGGACATCCTCAAACCCTCAGCTGGCTTACTGAGTTGGTTTCATGAAAGCTTTAAGGTCTCTCCCACTGCTGAAGAAGGGGCAGAGCTGCCACTTGGTCTCTGGACCCAGGACATACTTGTAGAGGGGAGGGCTTGATGCACTGGCATGGCACTTTATTTTCTCGTTACTCTTTTGAGCCAGTTACAGATGGTCAGTAAAGGAAAAGGTGTAATCCGCTGCCAGCGTAGCTCCCAGCCCCAGCTGTGTGGAGTTTCCCAGAGCTGCTCTCCCTGGCTGCTGAAATCTATGGCTTGGTGGGAAGTAATCGCTCCTTGAGCAGCGGCATGAAAGCAGCTGATTCCTCACGGCTTCATGCGCTTTAGCCCCCGCCCCAGTCCCCTTCGCCTCCAGCAACGCCTGTGCGTCCCCCACCTCCCAGGACAAGGCTTCCAGGAGAAGGCAGCAGATGCTGGGAGCAGCTCAGAGCCACGTGCATGGTCCGTCACAGAATCATTAAGGTTGGAAAAGACCTTTAAGATCATCAACTCCAACCGTCAGCCTGACACCACCATGCCCCCTAAACCACGTCCCGACGTGCCGCGTCTACACATTGTATTTTTTGAACACAATCGCTGCTTGGGCTGTGCCCAGCTTCATCCCAGCGGAGCCACCAACTTGGTTTCCCCTCTTCCTCTCCACTGGAAGTACTCATGTAACGTGCAGGACCCGAATTATTTCTGAGAACCCACTGCCAAATTTTCTTAGAACCGGCTTGTGGGTTTGAAAGCTGCCGGGGGTGGTGAATGAGCCAACAAATGGGCTGACAACGAGCTCTCATAGGGTGTTTCCTCTGGCTCAAAGTAATGATTTTCTATTGCAACCTTGAAAAAGCACAGCTACAATTCCTGGCGTCTTCGTGACTCCATCCAGGTGCAGCACATCTGCGCCTGCCGAATCTGCTTGCAGACCTTGGGGGGGGGAGGACAAGAGCTAGAGGAGAGCCAGGAGGCTGGTTATTAGGTTGAGGAGAATCCTCCAGCAAGCCGTGCCATGGACTTTTAAAATGGTGGGACCGTGCTGCCAACTCTTGTGAGCGTACCCTGAGTCTCACCAGCTCCTCGCCGTGCAGGTGGGTGGAAGCAGAGGATTTGCGTGAGAATCGCAGTT
>NW_010525432.1:0-2240 GCF_000687285.1 Phaethon lepturus | reverse complement strand
CTGAGCGTTCAAAACTGTGAAGCGAATGTCACCTTTCTCGCTCGGGAGGTGGGAGGAACAAGAAGAGAAAACACCACCCAATTCTGATTTTTTTTTTTTTTTGAGAAAATTCTTGTGATTGCTCAAGGCAATCTCATGATTTTGGGGAGGTTTGCTGCTGGGTGTTGCTCTGGGGATACAGAGCAGGGGTGAGCATGGAAAAATGCCCAGCTGTGGAATAGTTTCCAGAAGGTGTTGAAGAGCTCCTCTCTGGTGACCACAGCACCAAAATGTCAAAGCCCTCGTGGGATGGTGCCCCTTCTCATCAAGTTTCTCCCACCTCACTTGATTCAGAGCTCCAAGATCTGAATACTGGATCACCGGGATGCCAGAAGAGAGGATTGTGAGAGCATCGGGAGGCAGGTGAGAGGATCAGGATGCAGGTGTGAGGATCAGGAGGTGGGAAAGAGCATCAGGGTGAGGGTGAGAGCATCAGGAGGTGGGTGAGAGCATCAGGAGAGGAGCAGGAGATTGAAGGTGTGGGCTTTTTTGGTTGTTCCCCTCCCTCCCCCCCGCAACAGTGAAACAAAACACATTTCACAGCCTGCAGAATTGGAGCCTCACATTTTTTGACATCTTGAAGGGAGAAACACCATGAGGTTTCTGTGCAAGGGGGTTGTGTGACTATGGACGGCTGTAAAACGTGGCCCAGTGCTGAACGAGAGCAGAGGAGGACTGCAAAGAGCTTTTTAAGCCTGAGGATGGGACTCCTCTCCCAGACCTGGGCTCTGCAGCTCCCGTGAGTGTGGTGGCACCGGGAGAGGTGATGGAAGATTTGTCACCCAGGGGCACAGGCAGGGAAGCAGCAGGACGTGAATCTCTGCTGCCTGCTAAGGAGAAACCAGAGAAATGAACCGATCCTTCACTTCCCAGCACCCATGGGCGCATGGTGGACTGGTCATTCAAGCAGGAGAAAAGCAGGTAAAAATGGGAAACACTGAACTGGACAGACAGGAGGAGGATGGGGAGAGCAAAGTGAGGGCACAGAGTATTTCCAGCATGACACCAGTGCTCAGGCTGAGGTTTTAAGGCAGGTGGTTAAGATAATTTTTCCTTTGGCCAGCTCAGGAGTTTACACGTCAAGGGCCATACCTAAGCCCTGAGGGTCCTGTGTCACCATCTGAAGGCCGCTCTCCTTCTGCAGGCTTCATGGCAGCTCCAAACCCCGTTTTACAGCCAGGATGAGAGCTGTGGGTTGATGTGTGTGGCTTATCCCACTGGTGCTCTTGCAGCAGCACCAGCCTTCGGGCTCAGCCCAGCATTGCCCCGTGATGCCCTGCTGCCTGCTGATGCCCCTGAGCACAACAGCCCCTAAAAGCTGAGCTGTTTATTAGTGTAGAGAGCGGGCAGGCATGTCCTCGGCCACCCCAGGACATGGCATCATGTTCGCTTTCTTCCAGTACGAATTTGGCTTTGCAGCTGATAGATAAGACAGGCGGAGGCAACACAATGTGCGTCGCCTCTAATCAATTGACACGCTAGATCCTTGACAGAAAAACACTTTGTACCCAGTGGTAATTATTTGTTCCCTGCCAGTCTTGGGAGATCAAACTGCTTTCAGTGTGATAAATGATTGAAATACGGAGTTTTTTTATACCACCCCTCTGAGCCTGAAAGTCAAAGACGTCAAACAGGGAAACAGGAGTGGAGGAGCGAGTCTGGTGCGAAGACCTGTCCAAGCTCTTGTTGTGAATTCCTTGGGAAGAGAAAGGCTTGTGGATATCTAACGGTGGGAGAATTTGGGGCAAGTCCAGCTTGGTGAGTTCATCTGGGTGAACTCAGACATCAACAGGCTCCAATGCAGAGTGGGGGGACCTCCACTTCTAAAACCTCTACTACCATCTGCAAGGTCTTCTCCATAAGCCAGCCCAGAGAGCGCTGCAGGGGACCTGCTCTGGGGGCACATCTATTGGAAAAGGACGTCCCATCTTGATTTAAAGATTTCAGGGGCCACCCATGGTCCCAGGCAGGCTCTTTCATTTGAATGCATCTAGCTTCCCCGTCATGACCCCCTCTTCCTCCCCGTTCTCCCTTTGTCTGCCAGATTAAAGAACCCTTTATTAGAAATCTCTCTGCAGAGGAATTTATAGACTGATGGAGTCACCTCTTCACCTTCCCTTTGTTAAACTAAATGACTTGAACTTCTGCCTCGCCGGCAGGCAGCTTGCCAAGCCTCGTGCCCGCCCTTGCAGCTCTCGGTT
>NW_010525431.1:0-35877 GCF_000687285.1 Phaethon lepturus | reverse complement strand
TACATGTTAAAACTGACCTTGGTTATATATTATTTAAATTATAAGTGGTGAGATGTAAATAATTACAGGAGGATCATTTATGGATGTTGTAAATTATAGTGCAGCATGTTTTTAAAAGGAACAAAAAAAAAAGTTTTGCTTATTTATTTTCATCCTTGTCTATTCCCCTTGCTTCCACTAGCTTTTTCACTTTTTTTTTTTTTTTTGCCACTTGAATGCATCCAAGGTCAGTCTGAATGAGAGACAATCTTAAAACAGATAAAAGATGACAGAGAATGCATTCAAAACCAAATAATGCAATAATCTGATAGTGGCAGTAAAGAAGATGTTACCAAACCAGAAATTATGCTGTAAGTAATAATTTTTCTCTGTAATTTCAACCTCTGCTAAACACCTAATAAATATTAAGAGGATATGAATTGGAAGAAAAGACGAAAAATAAAAATAATTCTAGTTTGACAAATTGTTTAAATTGAAATGATGTGCAAATCTGTCAGTTAGCTCAGCGATTAAATTCACTGGCTAAACTGCTCCGTTATAAGAGGTATCACTAAATTGAGTATTGCTTTCATGGCCTTATGTGCTTACTTTTAATGAAGAAATTGTTGTACAAACCAATATATGACCCTAAGTAAAAAAAAAAAAGTCTTCAGAAATTTTGGTTGGAAAAAATAAACAACTTGATATAGCTCCCATGTCTTCCACCCCCTTCCAAAACCTTAAAAAATAATTTTAAAAAAACACACTAATGGAATTGCATAACAGTTTGATAGACCGTGGGTTGCTGGAAAATTATTTGTGATTTAGCATTATTTCAACATGGTTTCATTTGCATAATCAATTTTATTCCGGTGCACGGAGGAGACTTGCAATAAGGCAGAAAGGTGGTGGATATCAGCATCATAATACTGATATTTTCTGACTTATAAATGTTTGCCTTCACTGCCTAATGTTCTTCTCTGTCTAATTAGCAAATAATTTAGTATAAGTAAGGCATAAATAGAGGCTGAGCGTAAAGCCTTCTTAAAAGTGCAGATAGATGGGACAAGGTCACCCAACAGGTATTCGTCCCCAGGAGCGCGGCGCTGCCGTGCCCTCGCTGAGCACCACACTGGCTTACTTTGGAGGCAAAAGAATAGGGACTAATGAGCCCTACTAGAAAAACTTGGAAAAGCAAAGCTAATTAGCAGGTAAAGCATGGAGCTCATGTATCTATATTGCTTCATTTTGCAGACTACCTTGTTCAGAGCTAGCTCGGCAGTGGTGGCCTGTGCTATGCAGTCGTTACGCTAAACAGCTGTGAAGGTACGTTCATTTCTCTTTTTGCTTTCAAACCTCTGTTATAAATGTCACGCAATATGCTTGCCTGTTCCTGCTGTCAGAGCCCCTGACTTCATTTCCAGTAATACCACAACTCGTCTTTTCAAAGATGAGAGTTTAACTTAATGAGCTTAAAATGGACAAAAGGAAGGACAGAGCATACATACCCTTTAGTTTTGTTTAAATTAGACTTAGATTGGCTTTTTTACTGTTGCAGATGCTTATAATTCATAAAATTATGATTAGTTTCCACTTTAAAGTATGATCACATGTAAGAATCATACATCAATCTGTATCTGAAACTGATGGAGGGAACAAACCATTTCAAACAGAATACCATTACGTCCATTCAGCATTTGTATTCCAGCAAATATGCCATACTGTAAATTCATCATAAAGTCTTCCTTTTATTGCAGTCTGTTGTGGAAGAGAATTTGGATGTGACTTTCTTTTTTCATTTTAATATCTTTTTGGTTTTTTTTTTCTTCATGACTATAAAACAAAAAAACCCCACATTTTTCTTTAACAGATGAGACACGAAAATCTGTGTAATTTTATTAAAGATACTCTAGTATTTTGGAAAGGAAATGCTATGCATTCACTACTATTTGTTTTAATTATTCAGTAGTAACTGATAACAGAATACACCAGTCAAGGTGTTGAGTGAAGGTTAAGGTCTGTCCTGCATGAATACTGTGGGCTAGATTTCACTTCTGTCTTTCTTGGATTTTATACAGTTATAACTTAACTGAAAATAAAAGCAGTGGGGTTGCATGGGTGTAATACAAGTATAATAAGATAGTAAAATAGTCTTGTAAGTATTAGGTATTCCCAGAAAGCTTTTTAACAGATGCTGTGGTGTTGCTTTTAAAAAGGTTCTTGAAGAAATCTACTAAATACCATTATTTATAACACGTCTTAAGTACATTTTGGTGATCCCCTCAAGGGTGCATCTTGACTAGTGAAGTACAACAATATAGGTTGCAGCAGGTACTTCTAAACATCATGCCTGACAGCTTGACAATAAAACAAGCACAATATTTAAGTGTTTCATATTCCAGAGGGACAGGACGAGCTGCTTTCAAAACCCAGTGTTCATGTTCCATTGCAAAATATGTATATGTATATTTGCTTATGCATTACATACGCATAAGCAAAGACAGACAATAGGCACTCAGCCTCAGCTGAGCACCGAGATCCTCAGAATTTTTCTCTTTCAAGTTTCAAGGGAGTATGACCCTTTGCAGAGGCTTACATCTTCTTGCAGCTTAGAGTGTATCTGCGTGGTCTTTGGAGACTGACCTGCACTTGCTCCTCCTGGACCTTACGGTAAATGGACAAATACTAGCACTGCTCTGAAGGCAGCGTGGCTGAGCTAATCCCATAATCTCTGCTGGGAGCACAGCGTGTTTGGATTAGAGCTGATGGGCGCCCCAGCCAACTGGAGAGGAAGATGGAGCAAGGGCAAGTCTCTCTGCCAAAGACAGTGATGGGAAACCTGTAGGCTAAAAATTGGTTGGTCCAGATAGACACCTCAGGATTTAAAAATGCCTGAGTGTATTTGGAGACGAAAATTATGAGTGCAGCCCTTGTTCAAGCAATATTTAAGTGCAAGATTTAGGTCTGCCATCAGCCAGGAGCATATAAATTTTACAGACTGATGTTTAGGCAAGAAAAATTGATAATTTAATCAGTGTTATTTGGGGAAGTTTACATTTTCATATTTAAGTCGGTATGAATTTTTTATATATCCCCAAGAAGAGAGATCTGGCTTGTCCATTGTCCAAAATGAGAAGCAATTCATTATATTCGCTTTGCAGTAGGCTTGATGACTACATAGAGGGCACACCAAAGTAAAATTAGCATGCTTTATTTTGTTATCCGGTTTTTAAAAAACGATTAAAAGGAACACTTTAAGATAAGTCAAGGTTACCTAGGAAACTAAATCTTACTAACAAAGGTGTTGTTTTGAGTGGGATTATTTAAACAAACAGAAAAAAAGGTGAGAAGGTATCAGTGGAGGTAGGAAACTGAAATATTGTCTTGACTTAGGAACATGACTAGGAATGGGTAAATTGAGAGACTTGGTCTCTTTTTAAAGCACATAAACAAATATTGCCCAACACAGAATAAAAAATTAAATATTATTTTATTCTGTTTAATTGCCTATGATAACTTGAACCATCCCTTGTTAGCTTATGGAGACAATTTAACATACCCATTTACATTAAATGATCAAGTGAATAATGTGTATAAAAATATGTTCATAATAAAAATATTATTAGGCTGCGGCAAAATAATATTATTCACATAAACCCAACAGTACTATATCTTTGTTTTTCCTCTGTTGGAAATAAGTTACTCTATTTTAATAAAATTGTCTGGAAATGAGAAAAGGTGAAATATAGCATTGCACATCATCTGAGTTTGCAACAGTCAAACTGTTTATTCAGTATAATAGCTGCAACTCTGATGAAAACACTGAATATTTTTAGATGTACAGAACATTTTAACACATTATGTAAAAGATTTTTCTTAAAATTATTGTATTTAATGTAAGCCTTGGCTTATGGACAAAAGAGCCTCCTACATGTTCACGTGCAACGTGTGCACACACTCACACACAATTGTTTTTCTTCAAAAACTTTCCTCCCAAGTAAGTCAATGACAGCATTCAGAATACTGACAGATAATGACAGGGGATACAGTACATCAATTGTTCTGTCAGTACAATGAAGAACTATGCTATAGACTGATTACAGCAACGTAACTAATTAGCTTGTGATGTGTAGTGGTGTAGGTCTGCAATGGAAAGAAGTATTCAATAGAAGTGAATAACCTGTGCACCAAATGCAAGACATATATGGAAGGGAGGAAAAGCATAGTAAAATTCCCCACATAAAAGATAAAAATAATTTCCAAAAACACTCAGAATATGAGTTCTTCTTTCAAACAACTCTGGGAACAGGGATAAATGCTGGGTTTAGATAAATCAGACTGAAATGTTCTAAAGTTTTTCTAGCTTGAGTGTGTCTTTAATGTCTCTATTGCTAAGATCTTGGCTTTAAGGGGAAAGGAATATTTTACAGAAGGAATGCTACATCAAAAATTTAAGTAAGAATGGGAAAACTGTTTTCTTACAATCAAAAATAGATCAAAAATCAAGAATAGAATTCTAATGCAGGTCATCTTATCTTTTAGTATTCCAAATACTATGTAAAATACGATATTATATAATGACAATAAAATGATAGTGGTATATTTCATGGGTACATTTAAATGACATGATACTGTTACGACTTTAGAACATTAATTTAAGTCATCTGTATATAAAATAAGAAAAACATGTTCAAGTTGCTACAATTTTATACACAGAATACTGAACTAAACTGCATATTTTATACAAAAAGGACTTCCTAATTCCTTTTCTCACTTCATATCTATATAAAATGGAAGTTTTAGATGGCTTTTCTGACTTGTCCTAAAGAGATTCAGGGCTGAAAGCAGCATTCTGATTTCCACATTATAGGAGTAATTATATCAACAAATCAAAGGTTATAAAGGTCTGGTATTTTTAAATATAAAGCTTAGCTTTTGTTCTGGAGAAAGCATGGATTCTCTACCCATTTTTATAGGTATGGGATTTCAAATTGTTGAACTGCATTAAAGACAAATACCAGTGTACATAGTTATGGTGAGGTATAAATCTTGTAGAACATTTTTACTGCTACTGTTAGCTTAAATCTTACTTAACTTGCTCCTTAATGACCTGGAAAAAAAGCAGAAATAACCATTATATTTCTTTCTTAGATCTTTTAGAATCATCCATGGGTATACAGAAATGCTGAACTAAAGTTTAAGTTTGGGAGAGATTTTTTTTTATTTGCAAATTGTGACAATTATTTTACTACTGTGGGAGCATACTTAAAAAATAATAATGTCCCTGTATTCGGAAAATAAAATAAAATAAAATAAAAAGAATGTAGCACATTTAATGCGCATACATAATTTTAAACACTGGAAAGTGGTCCCCATGAATGGGGGCCAAAGTGAGGGACAATCACACTTGGACCCCATTTGTTGTGAGAAAAACCCATGAAAAAATAGCTTAAGGTAGAGACAGTGCTGAAATAAGGAGATGATGAGCTTATGATAGAACATAAAATACGATCTAGGAAGAAAGCATGCCTGGGTGAGTAAGGAGATGTCTTGGGAGTGAAAAACTCTTCTCTGAGAGGTCCCACACAGATATGACACACAGTTTTGGACTTATTTACTGTCTTAAAAATGCTGACATACATTTGAAACAGTAGAAGTTCACACAGGGATAAAATTGTGGTTCTATCAAGAATATTCCCTAGTCAGATCAGCAGCATTTAACACTTCTGCAAGTATTGTACTTACAGTGCTGGAGTCCCAAAGCAAATGTAACAGAAATTTATCAGCAGATCTGACAAGCTGAGGCTATGAGAAAAATTACAATGATTTAAAGTTGTATTTCACAGTGGTAGTATCTACTTATTTAAAGGCAAGCAAATCCTGGAAGCCTCTTATTTTGAGATTTTGGAAACTAGGAGTTCAGTATTTTGAAGAGATGAGAAATCATTGCTTCAGCCTGTGTGCATCATCTGTGACGCTCTTGTTAGTCATTCCAGAATTGAAACACATATCCAGAAATTGTATGGAAGTGAATTCAAGTCAAACTACAATTTGATTCATGTGCTGTTAAATCAAGCCTTATAATCTGAAAATAAAACCAAGAGGCAACTTGGCAATGGTGTCATATATCTGAAAAGACTAAAAAGAGGGAACAAGAGTCTTTAAGCATCAATCGGCACTTGCTGCCTTTTTGAAGAACTGTATCAGCCAGCGGTTTATTACTGATGGTACTTCATCCCACTGCTGGACTCAGGTGAAATGCTATATGACCATTGATATGAAATAAGGCAGGCAAGAGTGTTCCCCTTTCTATCAAGTTATGTTAATCATTCAAATAGATGACATATCAGCTGACAATTAAATCAGATGTTTTGAACAAGGTCAACACCTTATGACCAAGACACCCACATTGTAACAGCCATAGAAACATGCAAGACTTGAGTATAAGTATCCATAGCTGTCTGCAAACAAAACCAAAAATTTGGAAGCAGACTACCTTTGTAGACAGAGCAATGAAGTCCCTTTAATGATTTCTTCTCCACATTGGATTCACTGTAGAGTAGAGATACTTTGTTCTGTAGAATCATTTCCCCTTTATAAAGACTGTAAATGTTGCACGGCAATATTCAGAACAGAATACTAAAAACGCAGTTACGTATTGCCGTGTACCAAAGAGTGCATTCTTGCAAGGTTACATGACTAATCATGTCATAACAGGCTTTTGTATTCCCACAGAACGTCTGCGACAACTTCTGCACTACATTTGTGAGTGCCTTCCAAGAAGAAGTTTTACAAAGATTTCTATGGAAGCTTTGCATCCTTCTGATGTCCTGCACAATGAAACGGGTCTCATTTGTCCTGAGAGATGGAATTTTGCAGAACACACAAAAGGACCAAGGTCAGAGCAATCTCATTGTGTAATATCTTCCTCTCATTCTTTTATTTCCATACTGTTCTTTCTCTTCATATATGTATAAGACAGACTGATTTTAATTCAAAGAGAAACTCTTCAGTAAACTTGTGGCATACTGGGCATAGTCCAAGATAAAATAATATTTGATATTAAGTGTAACCATTGAGAAATATAGGGATTTTAAAAGTTATAGGTGGCAAGGAGTTACATACTGTCTAACCTCAGGTGCAGGCAGCAAAAAATTTCCTAGGGGCATTAAATGATCAATAGGGAAATAAATTTTATTGTATGTAAAAATGTTATGTAAAAATGTTATGTAAAAAGGTTCAAAGAATTTCTTTGAAATTCTATTATGCAGAGGGATTTGAAAAAGGGGATGGAATGGAAAAAAAAACACTAACTCTAAAAGCTATAATACACTCAGTGTTTGGTAAAATCAAGGTATGAACGAAAGGAATATGTTTTAAACTGAAAAATATTATAAATCACCTAGTCATATGAAAAACAAACCTCATGTCTAAAATGACAATAAAGGGACTACAATTTTTATGCCTGCTAAATTTCTTATGATACTTCTGGCAATGGCTTTTGAATGTTACAAAGAGGTTTTCTGTATGGAACAGGAGATAGCAAAACTGAGAATCAGTTCAGAAGGTTTTTAGTAATAGCAGAAGTGGTTCAACATGATAAAACAGGGTAGAAAGAAGGAGTCATGACTCAAACTTTGAGTTGATGCTATCAGAGAACCTTGTCTCACAGATTAGAGAGGTGGACTCAGAATGCAATTTTTCTATTTTTGCTTCAAATGGACTCGGTGTGAGACACTATTACCCTAGTTTGTACTAGAGTACTTACTTTCGATTTTGTAGAATAGAGCTAGGTTAATATGCTTTTTGATTTCTGCTGAGAATGGAACAGCTCCTGTTAGTTACTTTTGTGCTGATAGGCAATTTTAAGTTCACATTTTAAATTTTATTATGTAAAGTATTAGTGATGGATCCCACATAATTCCTGGGTGACTTAAACCAAAGTAGTTATTTCTACTGCAAGTAGATGAATGTCTGGATGGTTGCAGTTTTCACATGTTCTGTGTCATACGTCACAGAGCTCTGCGCCAGAAGAGGTTTAATCCCACATGCAGGAAGGGGAGGAAAGAAAAGGGAGGGAAACTGGTCTATGGGGAAGGAGAGGAGGAAAGCTCGTTTAATCTCATTTGACTTGTCAAGCAGGGCTGACTTGGCAAAAAAAGGACAGTGCAGTACAAGGTTGTTAAGACAAGGAAAATTTGTTTGAAGTGTAAATAGTTCTAAAACTCATCAGGGAAAAAAAGAAATTATATTAGAAAGTAGAATGTGAGTCCCAAAACTGGGAATCTAATGCCAGGAGGTAGGAAGGAGATCAAATGTTGTGTAACTGAGAGGGGAATTGTGGGCAAGACTTTCCATAACCTCCCCTGCACCAAATCATTTCTCTTTCCTGGTGTGCCCACGATCATGCCCTGACTACATTCTTACACAGGTCCAGGGCCTAAAGGGAGCCAGTAGAATTTTTCCATGGCTAAGCTTCAAAGACAGCTAAGTAAGAAGGCAGGTTGTTTTATATTTTCCCTCTCTCCTGCCACATTCTAGTTCCAATATTACAATCACAGGTGCAGAGAGATTAAGACTGGAAGTGTTCATTAAATCAACCAGCATGGATTTGTGTATCTTAGACTGTTTAAATTTCACAAGATATTTTAGAGCCCAAGAATTTGTTTGCACTTGACCAAAATGATCTTTCAGAAGAGCAGCTGAGCTGAAGAGATGAAGAAACCAAATTTATTAGAAGCTTGTTCTAATAGTAGAAGCATTACTACTTTTCCTGAAAAAAAAGTCCCTGAATTTCTCCGGCTTCGGATTTCAGCAATTTGTTCTTCTTGTTCTTTAGAAACAGAAGCCAGACAGTACTTAATTTAGGCTGTTCTTTCTTCCTCTGAAGTGAAACACTGTAAGTAGATCTTTCGGTCCTCTCTTCAGAAGTTAAACGCATTCGTCTCCTTAAACGTTTGTCTTTGAGCCATGGACCTTATTTGAAAGCCAGTTCTCTGTACTTCATAACTCCTAAATTCTGTATCTTGCTGCCTATTAAAACTGTTTCCTTCATTTTTTCTAAATTCTAAAATATATATACCTTTCTCCACTATACTAAGATAGGTCTTGAGGTCAAAATATTCCCCTTTTTTGAATGTGGAAACTTTGGTTTGGGCAGGTAAAACCATTCTTAAAATACTGCTAATTTTCAGTTTTCATTTCTGTCTAGTCCTTTCACTTGACTGATTGCAGATAGAAAGGTAAAAAATAACAAAACAATCAAAATACAAAGCAGAACACTCCTTCCCCTTTTAAAATAAAAGAAAGCAGTCAATGTAAATTTAAATCAAAGAATCAGTTTATATAAATATATGTGATATTAAACAGAGAAAAAAAAATATGTTAAAAAATACAGAGATTGAATATGGACTGTAAATTTTCTCACAGCATGTTTGCATAGGTTCTCCTGTCTTCCATAGAAAAGATAATAATGTTCCAGGTTTTAAGTTAGGTTAAAAATGGTTAAAACTAAGAAATTGATAACAATTAAGAATTTATTTAAAAATGCTTACTGTATGAGAAAAAGAATTCTGATGGGAAAAATATAAAAGATAATACACTGTCCCAAGATACGCCGGCAAGTGCTGATATTTTCACTTAATTTCCAAGTTATTAATACAAGCCTCAATCCCAGCACATAGAATCACAGAATCATTAAGGTTGGAAAAGACCTTTAAGATCATGAAGTCCAACCATTAACCTAACACCACCGTGCCCACTAAACCATTTCCTGAAGTGCCATGTCTACACATTTTTTGAACAGCTCCAGTGATGGTGACTCCACCACTGCCCTGGGCAGCCTGTTCCAATGTTTGACCACTCTCTCAGCAAAGAATTTTTTCCTAATATCCAGTCTAAACCTCCCCTGGCACAAGTTGAGGCCATTTCCTCTCATCCTGTCACTAGCTACTTGGGAGAAGAGACCAACACCCACTTCACCCCCTTTGGGGGTAATTGTAGAGAGCGAAAGGGGAGACATCCCACAGTTTTTTCCTGCTCCTACTTGAATTGCCACCTAACAGTCCCCCCATGTGTGGAAAACAACCTCATGGCCTAAGAGCAGAAGCAGTAGCTGAGGTAAGGTCTCCAAGACAGGTGTGAGAAGGAGGCCCAGAGATGCTACCAGCTGTCACCTTTTGGAGGCAGGAGAGGACAGTGAGCACATGGGCCATCACAGAATGGGAGATTACCCTACGCAGAAACCTTTAAGTTCAAAGATTTTCATCAAGAGAAACAAGTCATGAAGAAAGTCATGACCATAACCTGACCTCACCAAAGAAGGAGCTGTTGTCTTTCCAACTGTAAAGTGGGAAGAGAGGAATAAGTCACTGAATCAAAAAGCAGACAGCATAGATAGAGAAGAGCTAAAAGTCGTGCTGTATGACTTCGAAAGAAATGCCATGTCCTAAGAAACATGCTAGGTTTTTTTTTAAAGGAATTGAAAATAAAGCTGACAACAGTAAATTTATAATACCTAGGTTCTGAGACTGTTTGAAATCACAATACCAAAGATGAATCCACAGGGTCAGCAGTAAGGTGTCATCCAAGGGGGTTCAACCAAAGACAAATGGCACTTCTGAAAGAAAACATTTTGTGATGGAGGGAGAGGACAAGCACTATGCAACAAGCCTCAGTGTTATGACCACCTTGTTTGCTGAAGTAGAAACATAGAGTAAGATAAAGACAACTGCATGTTGTTGTAAAACATGCATATATAGTTGAAATAAGATTGGAAAAATAAGTAAGAAATAAATGTTGATAGTAAAATATTTGGCTAAAGAGCTGAAATTATGGAAATTCTCAAAAAATACTTTTACGTACCAGGATAAAAAGAGTACGTTCTGATTTTTCCATGAAAGAAAATCCCAGATATTTAAGCGTTAGGTCAAGGTGATGACCAAATACAGAAAAAAAAAGCACCAAAAATATTTTCCTTTGTATGTGTTTCAACTACATTGCCCTCAGGAGCCAGTGTCCACTGAACCTTGGTTCAAGCTGATGAATTTTACTTTAAATGAGTAACATCATGAGATGAGCACAACTTCATTTGATCTGCATTTTCATGTGATAACTACATAGTGACATTCTCAAATGGATGAAACTAAATTATCTGATAGCATCCCATGGGACTGTTTAAATTTCTCTTACCCTCTACATTAGTAATTTGCTCGTAGCAAAAACAAGAAAGTTCCAATGTGGAGACCTATTTTTAATGAGAAACTTGTTGAAGGATTTATCTGAAACTGAAGTGACTGTAGAACAGATTATGGAACTTATTGACACAATAAACAACTAGAAATTACCAGGAGCATATGGAATTCATCCAGTAATGAACTGATGGATGAAATAGCAAAGTTACTATGAGGGGTTTGTAATATCTCATTTGAAAGACTTTTTGATAACTAAAAATGGAAAGATCGTATGAAAGGCACAAAAAGAAGAGTTTTAAGGGGGACCTGGTAAAAGGTAAAGCCTTACCATCCATGCTAGGCTAAAGAGTAAAAACTTTCTTAAAAAGATAGGCTTTTGAGATGGTCTCTTTCCAACGACTTCTAAGAAACTAAAGAGTTATAAAAGGGAAGGAGGTTGGTTGTATGCTAGTCCTACTTTTACTCATTTTTAGGGTTTTACAGCTAGCTACTCTTGGTGACATGATCCTGGGCTACATGTAGAAATGACTGTGTCCTTATTCTCATGTGGTTTTCTGCCACTACTTGTTTTTTTAACTTCATTATGTCTCTTAACTTCCCTGTGCCTGCCCTGCTAATTTGCACTACATATATAAATGAGTTAGTTGTTGTTTGTATTGATTTGAAAGGAACAGCAAGTTCCTAAGTGAGGTGAACATATACTGTCTGGGCCATATTAAGCTTTCCTCCCACACTATCCCAATTTAAATTTACAAAACTGAACACGGGTGCCTGAAGGCTAAAACTTGCAAAACCTTTTTTAGTCAGAAATGTAAATAACATCTCACTAAATTGGAGATGGTATGGGGAGGTTTCAAAATATAAGACTATTCTTGGGGGTAAATTCTTCTGAAAAGTTCTGCAATTATGTATTTTCAAGGTAGAAACAAACTTCTAAATTATCTTTACAACTTGTAGAAAATACAGGTACAGCAAAGATGAATTTTGCCTTCCAGTCAACCATTCACATTCATTCGATCTGAATAATACTGAATGAGCACCAGACAATTAGAAAAGATTCTCTCAATTAGTTTCACATACTAATTGAGAATCAGGTTTTAGTTCAGTATTAGTAAATTAAATTACATGGGATTTTTGTTGTTGTTGTTGTTGTTGTAGTTCCTTTTATATACTTTAAGGAGCTCAGCTTGAGGATCTCACACCCAATTTGAGAATTGGCTGTTTGGAGGTTCCTTCACCCTCATCCCACAAACATGAGCAGTTCAGTATTTTAATCCAAGCGGGAGAACAAATGGCAAAGTATCTTTCTCCCCTCAACCTCAAACAAAAAATTGTGTTTCCAGCTGGTCACCGTAACGAACAAATCTGCCACTGCTGCATCTGGAAGCCTCTGCAGTTATTATTCTTAAATGCAAAAGAGATTTTAAAAGCTTGAGTCCTCTGGGGTATATATATATGGAGAGTCTGGGTGCTCCATAAATGATGTTATGAACATGAAAACCTCTCAGAGACAGGAATATCCATCTGGGTGCATGCTGACAGCTTTCTCTTGGTAAACAGTTAAAAGGTGTTACATTACAGCCAGGAACCTTTTCATGAACCTTAAATGAATAATTTAGCACCAAAAGTAGGTGTACTGTAAACATTATATCAATAGAAATTGGAAAACATTCTAATCTTCCTAAGGCTCCTTTTTCTGACCATGCAAAAGGCTTGTGGAGTCAGCTGTTAAAGCTACAGTAAATCTTAATTCACCATACTTATATAAATATATGTTTATATATTTATGCTTTGTATATGTTTATACATATTAATTTATGTTTAATGCAAATTAATATATTTGTAAAACAATATATTTATATTAGTATATGTTTACATATAAAATTGTATTAGTATATTTTATATATAAATTATATAGTATGAAATACATTCAATATTTATTTATATACTTAATCTGCTGTTGAACATTAATGTCAAGTCAAACAATTTTCCACATACTTTGATCTTTGAGCAGAATATAAAAATTCAGCTGTTTGTCCAGCATCACTCCCTCCTGGTTCTGGCCCTCACTCCCTATAACTGCCATTCACCACCACAGTTTCACTGTCTCACATAGGCAAAGGTTCCCAATAGTTCTCCATCTCCTTTGCTTGCTTTTCCCTCTCACCTTCTTTGCAGGGTTCCCATTTTCACAGTTCCTTTATTCAGTTCCGTCTCTCAAAATTTGCTACAGTGCTCTCTCCTATTATAAGTGTAAACTTATTCTTTTCAATACCACAGCCAGGTGCTCCATTAAGCTCTTCATGATGGAATCAGGAACATCAATCTCTTTCCTTTCACTCTGCTTCTTGATCAGTTTGTTTCTTCTGAATTATATTTTTTAAATGCCTTAATTTTTTGTGTAACTGTTTTCATATTTGCCTTTCTGTTAAACTTTGTTTTCCATTCTTAAAATCTTGTTTTAGCCTTCTTTTCCTTTCCCTATTACTTTTCTCTCTATTTTTGTTTTCTTTATTTTAAATCTGCAAATCTTCAAATCATTTGTAAGTAGATCCAATAGAGAGGAACACAGCTTCCCAGCCCTACAAGTATTGTTTCCTTCCCATGTCTTCTGCCAGGAGTGTATGTGTGTATATATACACACACACACACACATATATATGTGTAGAGAGAGATAGAGATATAATGTGTATATACACCCCCCTAAATATACACTATATATATAAAATATATATAGTAATAAATTAGTCTAAATATTTCTGTACTTGTATAGTGTACATACACATATAATTTATATTATAAAAGCTATTTATAAATACAATATTAAGGAAACATAAATAAAATCTAGATATATTATTAATATCAAAAGTGGGATAATGGACTTGCTTTTTTTCATTTTTTTGCATTCAGTATGTTAGAGTTCAATTAAGAATTAATACCTAGGGAATAGAATGCAGTTCTTAATGGACCTCAGTAAAAATAATTCCATCCATTTTTATTCTACAAATAAAATAAAAAAACCTTGAGCTGCGAGTCACCACTATCTGTGATAACTTCTTATCACTAATACAGTATTTATGAGATCCCACCATTAACTTGACTAATCTGTGATCTCCATTTTTGGATAATAGCTACTGTATACAGAACCTGACATTTTAATTTCCAACGTTTTTAAATTCTTTTTTGTATACAGAACTCAACAATTCCTATTGATCTATTAATTTTTTTTATACATACTTAGACAACAATATCCTTAATCTCTTTGTTTAATTGTTTAGATTTCCCATGGTAGTCAGGGGATCAGACAAGGCAAAAACATTAAACTTACCATCCTCTTTTGCTAAAACTTTTTCAAATTTGAAGGCAGACATTGCTACTGCTGAGTATCAGTCTTTCATATTTCATGAGTATGAAAGATGATTTGGTCTGTCTCAGCTTTTGGTGTGCATATCCTTTCATTTGAAAACTCCTGTTTGCTGTGTCTTTAAGGACTTTCTTGCTTGTTGAGGTTCTTTCACTTAAGACAATTTTGTGTGTTTTCCGAAATCATCTCTCTTTTTTTGAGATAAAGAAATCTCAGCAACTTTAACATTAATTGTAATACTAATTCTAACAATAACATTAATATTTTTGATCAGAGATAGCAATAATTTTACAAAGGGCTGCAAAGAAGGTAGTTTATGCTACTCCTAAATATTGTATTCACATTAACGCATTTATATACTCTAAATGTGTCATAAATCAGCTCCCTCTAATGGCTACAGTCAGAATATTTATTGCAGATTCCTCTTCAAAGCCACATAACTAAACTTGCAATAAAATTGAAGTCTTTGTCAGAGATTTCAATACTGCATTCACAGGCATAGCTAGTTGTCTTTGCCAGCTTAGATGAGTAGTGTATCTGTAGAAGCCTAGGGAATTTTGCCTTTATCAATCAGCTACAGATTAGATAGAAACCTATGTCCTATAATTCTACAAAATGCAGCGTAACAGTCTAACAGTGATCGAGAAGACAATTTTCCCCTAGCATTAATCATGTGGTTAACTGAAATGCTCCCATGTCTGGTAAGACTAGATCAGCACATTAAGACAGCCTGTCAAAAGCTGGCGGCTTAATGTTCTTTACAATCCACTGCAAGACTCCAAGGTTGCCTATGAGTATTAAGATCACAGTCCTCCTTTGCATTTCCCTCACCTTTTCTTAGAATCTATCTTTGACATCTATTCTTCTGGTTTAGTCATTCGAACAAGTAAATATCCCTACCTGATTTCAAAATCAGAAAAAAAAAAAAAAAGAAGTTTTATATAGTTAGGGCTGTGGTAGGAGATAACTAATAACATAAAATATAAAGCATATGTTGTTTGTTGCATGTAGTTAATAATATTACGTCAGATCAATATGATTCTGTCTATTCCTTTTGCCATACCTCTGAGGAAGACAAAAGTTTATGACAATATTTTCAGACCTCATACGGGGATCCCGATTTGTGTAAGGCAGTAGTGTTCCTTGTCAGTATATTTTGACTCTACCTTTTTTTGGAGCCTTTTTTTGCGTGGATTTTAAATATACGGTATTGTTAGAACTATCTGATCTAGTGTGCCTTCTCAAATGCCAGTAAAACCTAGCAATGGGTTATTTTTGTACTGTCATTCCACTCAACATTAGCTCCATCTACCTTTATTGTTTCCGTTCAGAGAAGTAGTCCAGGTTTGGCATCCTCAGTTACTATGCACTGGCTGTATTGACAGATGGTTTTGGTACCCACTAGTCAGGCTCCATTCTGAGGAAACTAGATCTTAGCTCCACAACAGGCATGCGCCAAATATGATCACCAAGGGACTGCATGAAGTGTTGAACTAGTGACTGATCGGCTTCACACAATGTGTAGGGGAGAACATTCAGCTCAGAGGACCCAACTACAGCTAATCCCAAATCAAGTCCACAAAGAACATACAGATCGGCTGCAAGGCTTCCAACCCCAGCTACTCCAATTTAGTGATCATCTCCAGTTGTGTTAATTTATATGCTAATATAAATGTAGATGTATTCTCTCAACAACACTAGGCTGTTCTCCATTTTTGTCTTGGCCTGCAGAAGAGTGAAAGTATTGCAGAAAAAGGAATTGAAGAAAGTGTTCAGTTTGAACACTAAAAAATTGATAGAACTTACGAGTGATTTCCACATTTTATAAAGATATAATAATGCTCCTATTACAATAATGTAAAAAAGCTTTTCAATAGCTTCAAATACAGATCATCTATAAATTTCAATTAATATTTTAATTCTTTATTTAAAGTGAAGATTAGTGTCTCCAACAAAATTTCTGAAAAGAGATGAGTGACAGCCTTTTTGTTGTTTCAATAACTGAGCTTGGAATCTTCAGGACAAAATCCAGGCTGTAGTCTTCACAGAAGCAGAGTTGTAAGATGCTAAAATTTTATTGTTTTTTTTAATTTCTTTAAGCAGTTATTTGATCAGTATTCAGACCATTCTCATGCCCTGAACCTCTTCAGATATTGCATAACAGAGCTGTGATATTTAACCCTAAACTGTGGCGACTACTATGACAAAAGGACGTCTTATGTTCCATACTGCTACGCGGAAGTTCTTTTCTGGAGGTGCTTTTTCAGAAAATTGCAACTCCATTCATGATGTAGTATGGATAATCTTTGTTAGGGAAGCAAAGAGACCATATGAAAAATGAGAAAAACACAGGGATAGGGTAAAAGAAAAATTAATGGAGCGAGCATGAGCCCATGGAACCCCTGCTATACACTTCTTAGTTGTCAACAGCAAATATAGAAATAGGAGGGAAAGAAGGATAAATTGTCCACATATGACTCCACAAACGAGAAGTTATGGACTACCCAGTGTATGCTGCACATCAGATTCATACTCCACTCTAACACGGTGCATAAGAGAGTTTTTTGGTAGCTATTCTCTGAAGGTGCTATTAAGTCTGTACTCCAGCATGGCTAACAACTTTCAGAGAGGAAAACTCTTGTGGGGATTATTACAACCACACAGCTGTAACTTGGCAGATAGATAAAGGTCACTCAGAAAAGGTAAATAATCCCCCTGCACCAGTGTAGAACTAAATCACAGAAGTATCATGCTGTTTTCTAATATAAAAACATGTTTTTTATTTGGGATAGTACCATGGGACCACTATAAAAATCCCTACTAGAAATCACAGGCAAAACACATGCACATGTTTAATGAACTAAATTCGAAGATTGAGGTAGTATTGCCCAAAATAGATTTTTTTTGTTGTTGTTCATTTCTGTGGTGTTTTTTTTCCACTTCCAAATTTCATAATCTTCTTAAAACTGATAATAAAATAAAGGTATAATTATTTGGCGCAAGCAATTTTGGTATTCCAAAGACACTGAGAAATCTGTAATGTAGTAATTATGTCCATCATTATAACCAAAATGTAGTAAAACAAAATACCATAATATTTGTAGCTTTATTTACATATTCATAATCACATGGTTTAAGAAACAACGTATCTCTGATAAGTCTTTTATTTGTAATTTTTTTTCCTTCCTTTCTCTGCCTTCTAGAGATTGCCATTTTCTTTTGACTGTTCCCAGCTTTATCATGTCTGACTTTAACTCCTTCCCATATCATTGCACCGTATCATCTAGCCTCTTCATAAAGCCTAGAATAAACAGGGCATAATCCTTTATAAACTTTTTTCTGATGAGCAATGTAGCTGCATTAGTGGAATCTACATTCTGATTCAATAATTCATTTTAATATAAATCCACTCACATTGTACAATTAAAGTCTGGACTGGGATTTGGGGGAATGAATAAGTGGAAGAAAATTCCATTGCATCTATGAAAGAATCAAAGAGAAAAGGATAACATAGTAAGGATTTACTGTAGGCCTCCTGTTATAAAGAGAACATGAATGAGGATATTTGGAAGCAACTAAAACCTCCGGAGAGTTTCCCATGGTAATAATAATTATTTGTTCTGAAAGTTATTCAGGGTGGTAGAACAGAGCAGTCCAAAACTTCTTGAAATATTCCTGGAACATTGGAAAGGAATCAGAAAGTTTATTTTAATGAATATTAAAGAGGAAGGTAACAATTTGAAGTAGGAAGCATTCTGTGTGAATTATAAGAAATAAGTTTTACAGAAAAAAAATCATTGTGAGAACAGACTTCAAAAACCAGTTCAACAGACTCAGGAACCTGATGGCTTCTAAAGCAGACATTACATATGAAATGCCAAAATGCACAATATGCAGGAAAAGTTTAGAAATAGACAAATATATCTCTTTTTTCAGGCTTTTAATGACCTCCACGTAGGGAACCCAACATATATATAAAAAATAGGGAGGAAAGTCAGAAAGGTGAAGCTGCAAGATGACATAACTTTAGCAAAGAATATAGAAAGAAACAAGAAATGTTACCTGTGTTTCCTCACACAAATGTACATAAGTACATTGGAAGAGAAGGAGAAGAAATGCATCAATCCTATACTTAGTCAGACAGATCCGGGTGGATTTTATGAAGTAGAGAAAAGTGAAATAGTCAATGTCTTTTCCTCTTTTCATAAAAAATTTTAATCATTAAAATGATAGATTTTCCAAACAGAATGTTTCAAGACAGAAGCATGGATCAAAAAAGGAAACAGGAGGTTGGAGAATATTTAGATGAATTAGGGATGCTTAACTTCAGAAGGCCTGATGCATTCTTCTGATATTACCAGGGAAACTAGTTACAACAGTTAAGCTGTGCTGTTCTTAAGACATTTACCATTAGCAGTACAGGAAGAAGGGGAAAGGGAAAGGTAAATAGAGTTGCTCTCTAAGGAACAGCAAGGGTGAGAGAATGATGTTCTGGACACATCTGTTCCAGCAAGCCCAGCTTCATTTTTGGAAGAACACTACACAAGATCATTAAAAAAAACATTTGTAAATATCTAGCAAATAGAGAGACAACGTTAAAAATGTACTGTGGATCTATCAAGAACAAATCATGTCAAACTACTCTAATTTCTTTCTTTGACAAGGCAACTGACCTAGCGGATAAAAGGAACTCTGAGGTTATGTTATACCTTGACATCAATAAGGCTTTGACACGGTTCCACATGACATGTTCATAAGATTGGTGTTAACAACCTGGATCACTGGATGGAGACTAGACTTATAAAAATTAATGATGATACCAAGCTAGGAATATTTGCAAACTCTTTGGAGGACAGAATAAAAAATGAAAATTATCTTGAGAAAGTGAACAAATTGTGTAAAAATCGCAAAGATCAGATTCAGTACCAAGAAGAACAATTCTCTCAATTTATTCTATTTTTAATAGAAAAGGGAATGCTAAGAAAGGACATGGCGTTTCAAGACTTCCAATATGTAAAATTATTGCAATGACTTCCAATATTTTAAAATCAGGGAAGTTATTGTACCCCTGTACTTGGCACTGGTGAGGCCGCACCTCGAATTCCAGGTTCAGTTTTGGGCCCCTCACTACAAGAAGGACGTTGAGGTGCTCAAGCGTGTCCAAAGAAGGGCAACGAAGCTGGTGAGGGGTCTGGAGCACAAGTCTTATGAGGAGCGGCTGAGGGAACTGGGGGTGTTCAGTCTGGAGAAGAGGAGGCTGAGGGGAGACCTTATCGCTCTCTACAACTACCTGAAAGGGGGTTGTGGTGAGGTGGGTGTTGGTCTCTTCTCCCAAGTAACTAGTGATAGGACAAGAGGAAATGGCCTCAAGTTGCACCAGGGGAGGTTTAGACTGGATATTAGGAAAAATATCTATTCTTCACCGAGAGAGTGGTCAAGCATTGGAAGAGGCTGCCGAGGGAGGTGGTCTCCTTGGTCCTGAGTCATAATTACAAAGGGGAAAAGAGGCTTATTTTAAAGTAAGAAAAACATATACTAAATAATTTTTTAGATTCTTAATGAAAGCTTTCCAACTGCAACTGTTGTCTTCCTCTGATGTGAGATTCCCTTCAGTGATGCTTTTAAGAAGTATAGTAGTTGAGTATCCAGTGGGGATGATGTAGGTACATTTTATCATACACCGAAGAATGAGTATGGACTGGATATTCTTGAGAGATCCCTCCCTATTGTTGTCTCATTTCTACTGTATACCAGTGGGGATGATGTAGGTACATTTTATCATGCACCAAAGAATGAGTACGGACTGGATATTCTTGAGAGATCCTTCCCTATTGTTGTCTCATTTCTACTGTATGATATGAATGTTAGTATTTTGATAGATGAGAGAACTGCTGGAAAGAGCCTGGGTGGAAACAAAACATCTTAATATCTCTATCACATCTTCTTATTAAGGTAGAAATACCATGACAGCATCTTTCTTGCATTTTTTTACATATTTGCCCCTCAGGTCAGAACCTGTGAATGTAGAAAAGAACAGGTTTAATTTCTTTTTTTTTTTAAATATGCCTTTGAATGTTTTGAAACTTGCAGAGTTTCCCTTCTATTTCAGTTTTGGGTTATTTACTTTTTGTCTACATTACTTCTTCCTAGTAATAACAACTTCTTGTTTAAGTAGGTTCTCTGGTGTCCTCCCTAATAAACTGTATTAGAGAAGAGATTATTTCACTGAAAAACTAAGACTGCCAGATTTGTATCTGGGAATTCATCCAGGTAGTTTGGGGAGGATTTTCCAGCATATTATGTCTGTATGTTTCTGTTCTACACTTTCTCATGTTTGTCATGAATAGGAATGGGAGAAATAGGGAGAATTAAGGTAGAATCTGGAACAAAATGATGCAGATGTGTTTAATAAATTTTCTTGTGGTCACTCTAGTCATAGGAATATAGAACAAACAAACCTAGAGGAGCACAGGAAAGACATTTACTTTGGGCATTTTTGAATGAGCAGACTTTCTGATTTCTTCCCAATTGCTTTGTAAATCCAAGCAAGTCCTCTGAAAAGGAAAGCTAGGATTAAAATTAATAACAGCAACATAATTTTCTAAAGAAAAAAGTGCAAGGATTTGTTTGGGCAAATAAAGGTTTTGTATGAACCAAATCTATATGTTACTTTGATAAGTAACACTTTAGTTAAATATAATAAAAATAACAATCTGCTTATCCATATAAATGGTAAATGGAAGTTAGTGCTTCCGTCATGGTTATTACAATAATATTTTCCAAGATTTCGTCAGTTGAAGTCCTTTTCTATTTAAAAACAAAGAAATGCATTTTAAAAATTTTAATAGAAATAATGAATTTTCAAAAAGTCCAGCATAAAAATGCATTATTGAAATACAATAAAAAGACATAAATAATATTAATAATTTACTTGTCATTGACAAAGGTGGAGCTTTGCCAAAAATAAACATCTGGTTACTCTGCAAAATGAAACTGGGTCTCCCACAGCTAATACCGAGCATCTCACTACTAGATCCCAAAGTTTTATTCAAGACCAGGTGAGAGGGTTAACAATGGTCCTGTGCTAATGCAGTCATTGGGGTTTTAAAATCTAGGTTAGTGTTTTAGTCATTGCACAACACACAGACAGGACTTTGAACACCTGTGAGCGTTATCAGCACTAGTTCACTATTCTCTGTACTGGACTGTGCTGGGTGATTTAGATGTGTCCTTAATAAAAGATACCAGGTAATTAGTGATTATCAGCATAGCATAACTAGGAACTGGAGGAGCTATTTTGAGCCTTGCTACTAATGCAGGAGAAGGTCAGAGATGAGGGTTACCTGATCTCAGGCAGGAATCAGTTTGCCCGTGATTAAATTCAGTACATATAACCGATTAAGGATGATTTCTTAATAAATTGGAAAAATTCTGAAGTGAATGCAGTATTTTATAAAGCTCTTGTAGAGACAAGAAGTTGCAGCAGCCAAATAGGTTTAGCTCCAGAAACTGCAACTCTGCAAGTAGGTTTCTTGGGGCATAGATCTGTTTTGGTGGATTTCACAACATCTATACCCTGAAAATGCAAGGTATGAATTACAGAGGAACTCTTCAGGGCCACCTAACCCTGCAATGCTACTCAACCAAAAAGCCAGGCCTCTTGCCACACCCAGCCTCCTATTCCCACCTCTGTATTGCCTTTTCCAGGTGTATGTTTCTTAATTTGGAAATACTAATACCATGACCAGTGTTTTAAGGAATGTGTCCATCGGTAAAAATGACATATTTTTAAAAAAACCTGAATGCACACTGTGACCTAACTGGGAGTCACGCAGAGGTTTCTGGTTGAAAAAAAAAGAAGGGCAAAAAAAAGAAAATTGGACTAATAACACAATGCACATATGTAATTGGAAAAAATAAATTAGTTGATATTGTTACAGCCTGTTCAATGTTATAGTGTTTGCACAAGTATATCTATACAAGCTGTAATGAAGCAGATAGCTATATCACACACAGCTATGCATTTGTGGATTTGTGAAAAGCAAACTAAATAAAAGATAAATTTGTTTCTTGAAAATTTTAAAGTTTTTCTCCTGATATCTTTGCAACAGTATGACAAAGTAGTTCCTAATTCAGGTCTGTCTAGAGGAATCCTATTTGTATATAGTCATTATATTTAAAAAAAAATTATGGTCTTCAATGCAAGTGCCTACTCACAGACCTCAGAAGCTCTGATTGACTTCAAATGTAGTGGCCTAATAGTTAACTTTAAGGAAAAACTTGAATCACTTGACTGATCCAATACTGAATTAATCAAAAGATACAGGCAAAGAAACTCCACTAAAATGCATTCCTTATTCGTTATTTCTCTTAGATGAGTGCAGCTTTTAAGTTTTTTTAAAGTACATGAGAAAACCTACAATGCTCTGTAAAGATTTTTTTAAAAGCAGATAAATGAAATATTTACTTTACAATTCAGTTTGTAGTTTCAACAATCATACAGACTTTCCTTACTAAATTACTTGGAAGTTCTGACATTTTAGTTAGATGCTCTTGCTGTCATACTAATAATCTGTCCCCCATGCACAGTTTTGCCTCACACTCTTTATTTGTCATCTATTGTATGATTAATGTTAAAAAATAATCGTACCAGTTGCTGTTTTCAGCAAACATATAGATTTCAATTGACTTCCTGGGGATTGTGACCTCTCAGCAATTTGGAAAAATTAGTTCATGTATTTACAGTGATCATTGTTTTAAAAGTCAATAATTACCAAAAGGTAGTATCCTCTGCAATAGTGAGGATTTTTTTTCTTATAGGAAACAAAAACAAACCCAAAATAACTTTTGAAAAATCAACATCTAATTGTTATGAGATGCTGTATATGTCAAAATACTTGCTAGATCTTGAAAATTTAAATCAATGACTTTCCCTTTTATATCATTTCATATGGTGTTTCCAAAGGAGGAAACTGACTTGGAGAGTTTAAGTGCCCTAAATCATAGAAAAAGAACTAGTTTGTTATTCAAAGAGAAAAAAAACTGATTCAACTATACTACAGAAAAGCTGCACACCATGAATTTTCACAGGTTTGGAAAGGCAAGGTCATTAATAAAGCTCATGGGACTTTGAATTATTTCAATTAAATGAAGAGCACCAAAATATTTTGATACTTCTCAGTTTTAAAGGTACGCTGTAATGCTGAGAAATGGCAGGATCCCAAATCATTTAAAGAACATTAGAAAACTTTAAAATTATGCTTGTTTTAAAGGTGCAGCTAGCTTCTTCCATTTTCACAGCTACCTAGGTGCAGCATTCTGTTCAGGAACTATTGTCTTACGCTGTAGTGTTGTCAACTACTACGGAAAAAAAAAAAAAAACACTCACAAAAGAATTTTTAACTAGTTCTTGGCAAATAAGCCAAAGAGTAACATTAAAAATATTGAATATTAAATCATCTTTAATTGCTAACACAAATCTCACTTTTTTTTTTCCAGATTTTAAATTTTTTAAGTCATTTGAGCACCTCTCCTATGAAGCACTGTCTCCTATGAAGACAGGCTGAGACAGTTGGGGTTGTTCAGCCTGGAGAAGAGAAGGCTCTGGGGAGACCTTATAGCAGCCTTCCAGTACCTGAAGAGGGGCTACAAGAAGGCTGGAGAGGGTCTTTTTACAAGGATATGTAGCGATAGGGCAAGGGGTAATGGCTTTAAACTGAAAGAGAGTAGATTTAGATTAGGTATAAGGAAGAAATTCTTCACTATGAGGGTGGTGAGGCACTGGAATAGGTTGCCCAGAGAAGCTGCTGGATGGTCCATCCCTGGAAGTGTTCAAGGCCAGGTTGGATGGGGCTTTGAGCATCCTGGTCTAGTGGAAGGTGTCTCTGCCCATGGCAAGGGGGGTTGGAACTAGATGATCACTAAGGACCTTTCCAGTCCTAACCATTCTATGATTCTATGATTCTATGATTCTATGATTCGAGTCATCTTCAAGCACTCGTGTAAGAAAGCCTGGTGCCTTATCAGGAGAGGACAGACTTCAAAGATTCCTCATCCTTTTCTCTTACTGCATTGCCTTAAGATCTTGTGACATTTTAAGCAGGAGTAAGAAAAAGGAGGGCAAATTGAGTGAAGACAATTGTAATTACTGTAATTGCTGTGGTATATACTCCTATCTGAGATCAGGTAACTCCCCCCCATCTCCAAAAGCATCTTCTGAAGAAGTCAGATTTATATGTCCTACAAACTGCAGGAAAATATGGAAAGATTTTCAGTTTGGTTGTCATTATAAAACCAACTGAAAACGTCTGGTGCAGAATATGTAAGATACCTAAGTGACAGGTCCAAGTGCAAAGATTCATCAAAACTGTAGTGACCAAAAAGTCTTTAAGTCTTGGTAAAATCATTGCATTCTAAAAGATAAAAAACTAAAAAAAAAATTATTTCAAAACCGTAATTCTGATTGTTCACATGCACTGCCCACAGACAGCCTGAGTTGCCCTTCTTTACAAGATGCGTGGGCTGTAATGCCCCAAAGCCAGTAGTCATTCATACTAACCAAGCTGGAGGCCCACAACCATAACAGTTTTTCAACTCCTTCCTTTGATTCACTTTGAGATTTAATTCTGGGTTAAATTAAGTTAATTATATTAAATCTAGCATCTAGATTTAATTCTGTTTGCAAACATGAGATTGCCATGTTCCCCTCTTGAAACTTCCCCCTGTGAAATATAAGAAATTATTTAATTTTGTTTTATATAATAATATAGCTAAAGAACTAGAACAGAAATGAAGCCCAAAGATTTGGGTATGAATGTGCAATGGGGAATCTTCAAAGTCTGGCGTTAAGCACTGAAGGGAGTCTGATAACAGGCACTAAATACAACGCACTTTGCTAGCTAAGCAGTGGCATTCAGACTCTAGTTGGAGGGCAAACGGAGTCTCCTAAATAAATCTATTAGAATTTTGCAATCAGAGCCTGCTCAAGCATATGTTTTTTCACACATCAAGTATACCCAAATCATGCTCTTGCATATCTGGCTTTTATTATATGCTATCTCTTGACTCAGTCTATCCCCGAGTGCCCTGCCTAGCAGGCTGAAGTTGGAATAAGGACAAAGACAAGAAGTAGTGAAGGTTGAAACCCACTTTTTGACTAGACACAGAAGCAGTCTTTCCAGAGTAGACTGGAAAATATGCTCCTCCCCAGCCACCTGGAATCTCTTCTCTTGCCCATGACAACAGCCCTTTAGCTGGTAGGCTTAACTGGACAATCAGCATCGTGTATGTGGGCAAATTTCTTCTGATGACTGAGTGGCTATATTTGGCCACCAAAAAAGAACTTTTTGCTAACTCTCAATAATGGATTCACCAAATGGATATATTTTGACACGGATAGTCTTTTTATGTAATATAATGCTTGTAATTTGTAGTACTAACTACAGAACTGAATAATCAGTTTATTTTTGTGTCCTATGATAATGCCACTGAAAAAGATTTTTTTATAGTAACACAATGAAATTAACAGGAAAACAGACATTAGTCATTGTATTATAGGTTGCACTGCAAAAACCATCTTCTTTTAGACTGTACCTTCTACTAGTGCTCATTCCGTGTCTGTATAAGGTTCCTTCCTTATATTTTAGAACAATTTTTTGAAAAGTATTTATATACAGATTGCTTTGGGAGAGATATGTATTTAAAATAATGTTTGTTGATTATTTTAGTGTCATTTTGGAAAAGTAAGTAGTATTTATGTTCATATCTGATCTACATGATGGATAATAAGTTGGGAGATATTATTTTGAACTTATAAACATTTTTCAGGGGAAATACTAGTTATTATTTCCTCAGAGTAGACATGATCATTCTTCTGATAATACAATAATATTAAACTGTCATAGGTTAAAGAAGTACAATTCCGTCACCCAAATCCAAGGAAAGCTGCCATCTCTTTTATGAAGAAATTCTAAAGTTTAGAAGATTCAGAAACTAGAGGTAGGACAACAAGCGAGTGAAATTGCTTCTTAAAACACTGCTTGCTTATTTCTATATCATTTGTGTTCTAGATCTTTTATTCATATACTTAGTGGACTAATTTCTACATATTTTAGAGTTGGCTGCCACCTGCTGGGGGTCTGGCCTTGTTTCTTTTTTAAGGCAGTTTGGAGGAGCTAGGGGAAGTTGGGTTTGTGTTTTAACTTTATAAAGATGGTAATATAAACTGTGAGTATCTAAATGCATGAATTTAGGCATAACTGACTTGAAAACAGAAAGTACAGGTCCCTGCTTGGTGAAATGCTTTTAAAGGGAAACAAAACCTATTCTCTCTGCTGCTTGTCACATGTGAGGCTATAATTCGCTGAATCGGGGAGGGAAAGGTGAATCTACTGAATAACATCCCCTAAGGCAATGCAAAACAGTCAAAACTTCCTTTCCTTTTACCAGCATGAAGAAAATATATATATAAAATCATCTATTATTCAGTACAATTTAATGTAACAACTACAAAAGCTCTGCATTATAATGACACTGCAAGAACTTCACTTAAGAGCATCTACCAGCATTTAATGAAGACAGGATACACGACTTAGTAGATAGAGTTACTGTTTGTGGACAGGGGTACCTGAAGCATCAGGGAAACCACAAAATGCTTGGCACCTTGCAGAACCATGGCCATAATTATTGAGAAAAAAATATTTTTTTATTGTATTAAGCCAATTATCTAACATCCCTGCAGTTTGCAACGCCAGTGTGAGATCCGACATGCCCTACTCCTATGGGACCTTTTTTGCAGTTTGCTGTACAGTAAGTGGAGCAGAAATCTTAAACCATTTCCAAACCTGTGCGATTATTACCGGCTTTTAATGCTAAAGCCAGCTACTCCAGCTAACCAACCCTAACCCACAATTGGCTGCTTCCAGTCTTCAGTGTAAAATAGACATGCTGACAGCATCACTGGCAGAAAAGCCACACTTGGTGTATTAAAGTTGATTGCAGTCAACTGTTTTAGTCAGCCTGTTTAAGTAACCTTCACAGGATGACAATGCCATCCATCATCAACAGAGGCTACTCCAGCTAACCAACCCTAACCCACAATTGGCTGCTTCCAGTCTTCAGTGTAAAATAGACATGCTGACAGCATCACTGGCAGAAAAGCCACACTTGGTGTATTAAAGTTGATTGCAGTCAACTGTTTTAGTCAGCCTGTTTAAGTAACCTTCACAATGCCATCCATCCTCAACAGAGAGGTAAGAATCAGGCTCTTAAACTATGGGCTTGTATTAACCACAGGGCACAGTGAATGCTCTTGCCACATGAAGACAGCCCTCCAAAAATAAAATAAAACTCAGATTAAATAATTATGTGCTCAATGAAGAGAAAGGCCGAACTTGAGAAGCAATATAGCTTGCCTTTCTCTTGATTAATGAAGACTCATCCAGATCACAAACTTTGAAAGTGCTTTAAACTCTTAGCTAGAAGTAAAAGTTGGTTTCCAGGTCCCTAGATTACCTGAGCTGAGCTTCCAAGTGTAGGACTTCAGCAGCAGCCTGGCTTTACTGTAGGGGAAGATGTCTCTACGTGGGAGCCTCATACGATCCTCCTTTTCTACAGTCTAACTGGGAATTGCAACAATGTCCAAAATGTATGTTTGGGTACCTGGAGGCACTCTTCAATTTAGAACTGCTCTTTATTAGATTTAGTAAACACAGAAGTTCTTCTATAGTAATGCTAATAGTTAAGCTGTAACTAGTAATTAGCATGCAACTGTTACATACCTCCTTTAACTAGATTTACACAAAGAGTGAGAAGAGATTTTTCCAGTTCCTTAGGAGCAGGAGTTATCTGAGTGTGTTTGGCTCAAAAGACAGATGAGACTTGATACTATCAAACATTGTTTTGGCTTACGGGTGACAAAGTTCAGTAAAATTCTGATGAGTTGTGTTACCAGGAACAGTGAAACAACTTAGTAGAATCATGAACAGACACTCTCTTATAGTGCCAATGCAATTCAAGCAATAATTTTACCTAGTGATTGTGTGCTTAAGATTCATATCTCCAGTACAGTCCACCACTGCAGAATGTTTTCCAAGTATGAAAACAAATGTTATGCATCTGTTGAAATAGGCTAGTCTAGTTAGTGTCTCTGACATTTAAAAAGAAAAGAAAAAAAAATTTCCTTACATTACTGTTAGAACATAACAGTTCAGAATTAAGGGCCGTGAATATTAGAAAGCTCATGTCGGAGCAAACCTAGATTTGAACACACTAATTGCCCCTCCCGCTGTGTGGTTCAAATCCAACAAGCCTCAAGCTGTTAGTACATACTTTGTGAACAGATGAACACATCAGTCTGTGTCCCACCCTAGGAGCAGATAGGGAGTATTCTTGTATGTAACTGAGGAAGTACACTGAGAGTATCACCTGCACATTTTGCAACTAACGCTGCAGGCAGTGACCCCCCGGGCAGAAGTCTCCTCATTGGCACTGCACAGCTGCGGTCTGGGCAGAAAGCAGGACAGTTGTCTTGCCAAGGTGTGGGGTCTGAGGCAAGGCTGTCCTGCAGAAACCAAACTCATACTCCTCCCTTGCGCAGTGCAGACATGCCAGGTTACAGAGAGCTAGCTCCTTCTCTGACTTGCCAAGAGGAATGGGCCATACAGGAGTGCACTTTTTCTGCTTCATAGTTCCAGCTCTTCCTGTCCTCCTTTTGACTTTTGTACTTTCCCTCCATCTATCTTCTTTCCTAATGTTCACTTTAGAAACAGTAGTCCTGGGACCAAAGTGAATATTCATTACTTAGGTCACCAGTCTTTGCAGCATGTTACTACGACTTCCCTTCCAATGGATTATAACACCATATCAGGTCCCTTCAGCAGCCTTCCTCTATAGTCTTTGTCATGTATCCTGACATATGTCTTTATCTGCTAGGCAAAGGTGACATACATTAACTACATCTCCCTAGTGGAATGTCACATAACAGGGTTGTTATTACGCTGCCAAGCAATTCTTACAAAAAAAAAGAAAAGGAAAAAAGGCAGCAGTAAGAGTTGTCAGCTTAGCTAGAAGTTGTTGTATTTTGTTTTGCACTCAGAAGGTACAGGTGCAGTTTTAGTGCAGAGATAGATGATGTATCACCACATTTTATCTTATCATTGAATTAATAATTGAAATAATACTTAAGCAAATGTCCTCTCATGCATCCCTGATTTAGAATCATAGAAACATTTAGGTTGGAAAAAACTTTCAAGATCATTAAGTCCAACCACCAACCTAGCACCACCAAGTTCACCACCAAACCACGTCCCCAGGCACCACACTTACACGTCCTCCAAATACCTCCAGGGACAGCAACTCCACCAACCACCCCTGGCAGCCTGCCCCAATGCCCGACAATCCCTTCAGCGAAGACATCCTTCCCAAAATCCAATCTAAACCTCCCCCGGTGCAACTCAAGACCGTTTCCTCTCGTCCTGTCACTTGTTACTTGGGAGAGGAGACAGACCTCCACCTCACCACAACCCCCTTTCAGGTAGTTCTAGAGAGCGATAAGGTCTCCTCTCAGCCTCCTTTTCTCCAGACTGAACAACCCCAGTTCCCTCAGCCGCTCCCCATAAGACTTGTGCTCCAGACCCCTCACCAGCTTTGTTGCCCTTCTCTGGACACGCTCCAGCACCTCAATGTCCTTCTTGTAGTGAGGGGCCCAAAACTGAACACAGGATTCGAGGTGCAGCCTCAGCAGTGCTGAGTACAGGGGCACAATCACTTCCCTACTCCTGCTGGCCACACTATTTCAGATACAGGCCAAAAAACCCCCAAAAATGTAGTTACAGGGAATATACTCATATACAAAATGGCACCAGCAGTATCATTACAAATGCCATTAATTATCTATGCTTTTTACTTAGTGGGTGATTTATGTGTTAAATTTATATTAAAAAGACTTTTTTTCTGTGACGTTCTTTGCAGATAGTATTTTCCGTACTGAAGGCATGTCCTGCAGTTTAGAAGAGAAATTGCCACACTAGTTTCAGACAACCTAGCAGCAGTAGCACTGAGTAACACCTAAGAAAATCTACCTTTCAGGCTATTATTAGAATAGCCTGATATTTTGATTGTCCTTCAATGCCTGCTACAGAAAGACATGCCTTGTGAGTTGTGATGGTAGTCACATTCAGGGACATAGCTGTGCTTGCTACAAATTAAAGCAGCTAGCAATCTAGGAGTGTAAACAAACTTTAATTCTATAAATTTCTTATTTTATAAGCTCTTTTTTATATGTGAGAAAACATGATCTGAAATTACCATAGAGCTCCTCTTCCAGTCTGAGTTTGTAGCTCTTTGCTTACCTATTGTGTGCACAGTAAATTATCTTGTAGTCAGTCAGCTAACCCGTCTGAGAAATGAGGATATTTTTAGTAGAAGTAGGCAGAAAGTAATTGATTATTTTCACCTCTGCAGTCTTTGATTAAAGACAATGTGCTTAGGGAGGAAAGTCAACAATCATTCCTAAACATATACAAGCATTTAATTGTAGTAATTAATTTATCTGTACAACTCAGTGTACTTTTAGAAAGCTTCTTGACTGAGAATGAATGCCTCATCAGTCTTAAATATAACAGCCTGAAAGAACAAGTGAAGTCAGCAGAATAACAAACAGTACTGCAGAAACCTCAGGCACTTGCAGGAAACAAAAAGACATTTCCAACTCTGTGCAGAGCAAAATTATGAAGAATTTGACAAATAAAGGCAGCAGAAGGAACATCAACTGATAGAGCCACAAAAATGAAGTACAACATTGTATACATTGCCATGTAAAAGAAAGAAAAAAGCAGAGAAATTTTGAGTTGTGATTATGGAAACAATTTTGTAGGAGAGTTTGAAGAATTCAGTCATTATGGATCCCATTTTTATAAATGTCATGTTCCCCATCAGTTTATCTGTTGGCTACAAACGAGTATGGCTGTCAGAATGTGAGTCAAAGGTGGCAGCTAATGGAAAACAAGCATCCAGAGAAAGGCAGTAAAGACAGATAAGCAGCAAAGACAGATAAACAGCTTCAAAAGAATCAATGTTACAATGGCTGTGCCATTAGTTGGGAAGGCTGGACAAGCCATTGCTCTCTCCAAACTTGCAAGGTTCACCCTTCCCAAGATGACAGCCTAAATACTGGAGGGAAGCAAACAAAGTATACTAGTCTCGGGAAAGAGGAAGAGCGATCACATTATAGGTTATCACCTGGTGACCCCAAATTGGAAATATCACATAGAGAAGGCACTCTGCCAGCAAGAATGTTTATTTTTTACATGACAATGTAGAAAGAAAACGAGGTATTGAACAGGCAGTGATCTTGAAAGGACCCTTTGGGAGAGACTAAGGGAACAAACCTGTACAGAACGGGCTGTCTCAAGTAGAAACAGATTTCTGCTCATTTGAGAGAGGTCTATTTTGAGTGATTTTAATCAACAGCCTGATCACAGCCTTCTTAACACAGATGGCAGATAGTTACAAATATCCTGTGAATGTGGATCAACACAAAAAGGACTACATTTTTGCTATCTCACATTTGAGTTCTTGAACTACAGAGTTTCACCTAGAAACTAATGTAACCACCTATGAAGTACACCCAGGAGAGACCAAAAGGGTCTAAGACATAAATCATAAATAAAGGTATTCTCTCAGAAAAAACTCTTTTTCAGCAGCATTTACTGCAAAGCTTGCATCTTTTCTTTTTCCTCACAGGAAGAAGAGAGAATTATGTGGAACAAAAAAACAATGGAAATGAACTAAAAAATACAAAATGAGTGCTTTATTACCTAGTCATATGCTTCCTCTATGGCTCCTCAGTGCCACCAAACTCCTTGATACTCGCTTTTAGTCAAATGTGACTGGTAATGCCTGAGACATTAGTTAGATAACTGTATCAAATTTCCTCACATAATTAGAAATGCAATGATACAGAGACAATATATTAGGGAGCATAACTTAGATGTCAATCACATATGTAATGTGACCATTTTTATCTTTTACTGTTGTACAAAGTAGCATGCATTTCTGATAGAGATGGTAGCATTCAAGTTCATCTAGAAAAGAATTCCAAGATTCTTCAAGTTTTTTAAAAAATTAAATCTAAAATGTTTAGGAACAGCTAAATAAGACCTTGCAACTTTTTTTTTTTTTTCTTCTTTCTATAAATAAGAATTTCAGCAAAGTGAATTGTTGGATATTTTCTTGAAGTTTTTCTATGAAAGAGAATGCTTGAGCTATTTTAGTTTGCAGTACTGCAGGTACCCGTGTATATTTGTAGTCTTCTTTTTCTTTCTGTTGATATAAGAGTTGTTAATATTCATAACATCTGTTGTGAATACCCAGGGAAATTCTTAGGATTCCCCGAGGAGACAGAGAAAAAGGGAAATAATTTTTTTCCCTCAAGAGGCAGAGCTGCTGCTGCAGGCAGCTGGCTGAAATTATTCCCACAGTCTTCTGAAGAACAGCCAGTCCCAAGATGAATCTCGTCACCTGATCCAAGCATGACGTAGTTCCAGGTTGTGTGGATTACTTCAGATTTCCTTAAAACAATGCAGAAGTTCAGGATTCCTGAGTGTGAAGTCTTGACTTCATTGACAATAACTCAGACCTTTTTTAAATTTTTTGGTCCTATAGGCTTTTCCAGTATGGTGAAAAGGTTAATACATTGAGGTTTTCATTCTTTTATGTTGTCAAAGTTTAAGTACAGACCTAATGGTCCCTATCATTGCAGGTTACATTTGCTGAAACAGTATGCCAGCAGGTAATAAATGTGTTTGACAAGAACGAGGAAGGTCTCCCTAGTGCACAAATTCACATTCATGTGAAGCTGCAGAGCTAACATAACACAGATGGTGGTGGAGCTCAGGGTAATAGCGACTATGTACATGTAGCACATTAACCTAAGCAAAGGTTACGGAGGTCTGACTATACCTTTCAAGAGAATCAAGAACTACTGGGCTCGTATAAAGCAGTTCAGGGGCAGCAGGACTTTTATCTGGTTTTGCTATACACAACAGGAGGAAAGATGCTGCAATTAGGAAAACAAAAAATCCGTGCAAGCAGCAGCAGCCTTATTTGTTATGTTCCAGGCAGGCTGGTGGATGATGATGAATGACAGAAGAGATTAAATGTTTTCAGTTATTTCATTGTGCCTACAGGCAGGTGTCTAGAGCTTTCATTTTACTTGTTCTGCTGGGCTTGTCTTATACATAAACCATAATACTAAAGCCGATACCGAGGCAATTAACCATTAATGAAATCATTAGCCAAAGCTAAAAAAAATAAATAAATAATAAAATAAGGGCACACAATTTATCTTGGCCTGGTACCAAAACTTCATGTAAGTATTGCATTAATAATGGAGTACTGAAAATTCAGCAATGAATAACGAAAATATACACAAGAAAAGTAACAGAAAAGAATAACCATTCTCTTTCTTATATAAAGAAAGATGCAAATACAGCACTTATTAAATTGCCAGTGAGAAAACCAACCACTGAACAGATGTTTTTCTTTTTCGTGCGTGAGAATAGATGTCTGATGTAACAGGCTGAGAACTAGAAAACAGCAAAAGATGTGTAAAACTGAGTGAAAGAGCATGATTTTTCTCACATTTAGAATAGGGCAAAACAAAATAGCTCTTCAGAAATCTATAAAATTATGCAGTATAAAACAGGTTGCAAAGAAGTTGTTATCCAATGGCCAAAGCAAAGCAAAACAAATATTAACACAGCAATGTATTTCATGTAAATAACCTGTAATTAGGAATTTTATGGGATCTTTAAAAATGTGACCTTATTACCTGGAATAATTTTCATCATTTGAAATACTTTCCTTATATATTATTTATATATTGTTTCATAAATTGTTTTTATTATTTTCTTGGTTTGGATTTTAAACCATGCTTGAATTTCTGGAACACATTGATATAGATTATGAACTGGTCTTTCTTTTTCAATACAGTTAATATTACAACATTGGGGACTTTTTCCCCCCTTATATTCTGGAAAATAGTTGGTCCTTAATACATTCTGGTTTAAGTTTCTGTAATTATACTGTGAAATTGTTGCAAATATATTCTCTGCACAGAAATTTTCATCTATCCAGGCTGAAGCAACACAAAAGAATTTGCTAGAATGCCTTGGGAGAGGAGGATGAAAACACCCCTGACCTTGGAAGAGTGAACCAGACCCTCATAACAATTAAGCAGTTAGTAAGCTCCTTGCACCTGGAGAGCTGCCAGGTCCAATTAAAGATGGGTCCCAGCTGCAAGTAGTCACTGGTAAAGGGCTTTGGGAGTAAGAAAAGCTCTGAGTCCCCTTAGAAGATAGGAGTGTTGAGGAAAGATGAGAGGCTTGTTATTCATTCATTTCTATTGTTGTTATTAACAATAATGTTACAGTAGGCTGTAGGAATGGTAATACTGTTTGTGATAGTGATAAGGTTGTATAGAGAAGCATTTCTGAACAGGTGTACTTCCAGTTCAGAGAATCAATAAGACCCATGGGAGGGTACACCTTGCCTGTGAGAGCACCTCTGAGTTTGAACATGAATGTTGATTTTTCCCTGTATTAAATACTGGGAAAATTACATAAAAGTCTCTTTAAGGGCTCTGACAAGAGAAGTTAAGTTATTAAACTCTGAATCCAAGGTTGAAGAAACTTCAGGCTTTCTACATGAGAAAAAACAGTGTCAGAAGTCAGCTATGGTTCAACTGGCTTCAAGGGGAGGAAAACTGTTGTTGAAGAGTGGCTGCTAAGGGAAATGCTTGGCTTTGCGGTGTCCAGCTATCGTGAGACAAGCCTTATGGTGAGTTGTCTTTCCACAAATCTAGATGCGCTAGCTGTTAAAACCACTGCAACTTATGTGTTGGGTTTTTTTTAATATTACAAGAATTATATTGAAGGTTGCCGAGACACTGACTCCGTAAATGTGCAGAGATGGTGAAATAATGAACTCAAACTGTGATCTTGTTCCTTCAGAAAAGTGTGCTCCTTTAAATATATTTCCCCATACTTTTAGCAATAAGACTAGGAGTTCTGCTCTGTGGTTGCTTCCTTTCATGGCACCCCTTAGTTACCAATCTTCTGGGCAATGCTAAGACAAGATCAAAATACAACTATTATCTTTATGGGTAAGGCAGCATGAACCTGATTCCACTGCCTGTAGGGAATGTCATTTTTTATTCCTGAAAACTAGTGAAATTATCGACCTGTAAGAAATGTGAGGGACAAATTCAAGTTTCTTTCACTCAAAATCCCACTCAACTAGGTAGTAAGAAGTAAGTACTTGGCTAAAGCAGCACCCAATTTT
>NW_010525430.1:40134-65331 GCF_000687285.1 Phaethon lepturus | reverse complement strand
CTGATTTTCCACCTTCTTGAAACCCTCTCGAGAACATGGGAGTTTCCCGGCTGCAGCAGATGGCTGTCTCCCCCCATGCCCCCGCTGTTTTCAGCGCAAAGCAGTTTCCAATTTAATGTCCTGAGTGGGAATTTCCAGCCGTAACTTGGCTGCACTTTCAGTGCGGCGGGCAAGCAGGCTGACTTGCAGCCACATGATTTGCTTTTGACATTGAACTGTTTGTTCTTTTCACATCCTGGCCACTTCTACCGTGCCTAAGCATCGCTCATAAAGCATAAGGGCTTGAAAACGTAACCTCCAAAAAGCTGCAGAGCTGTTTGCCTTGTACTTTTTTCTGCACTTAGGCTTTGTTTCCAAGGGTTCGCGTATCCCAAACACACCGCGCCGCTGTATTCTGGTCACACAGCTCATCTAGCTGGGTGAGCGCATTTCATACTGCACCCAGCTCCCTACCTCTGGGCACCCGCAGCCTCTGATACAACTCTATTGATCAAAAAAAAAAAAAAAGAAAGGTGAAACCAGGGGCATACCCAGCTATCAATCTTACCTGACCTGCACAGATTGCTGATGAGGGTTTTAGAAAGTCCTAGGCAGACCTTTCAGCAGCTCGCTCTATTTATAAGGTTATGGGAGGATGCAGGTACACCTGCAGGAGGTGTGGAGGAGCGGAGCAGGAGAAGCTGGGCTTTGCCATCTGCTTCAGTAATGCATTCTTCCCTCCTTTTGAAGGCCAGCCAACACCCTGGGTTAATGCTGAAGGAGACAGTACCACCTCGGCACCACCTCCTCCCTGCACCCTCGGGGTGGTGTGCCCCTCTGGGAGCACCAGGAGGAAGCAGGCTCCATGCTCTCCAGTGTGACGGCTGCAGTCACAGGGAACGATCCAGTCATTGCAAATAAATCTTTTGGGGAGTTTTTCTTTTGATCTGGGCAAGAGTCAGGCATTGCCTTCTGAAACAACCGAGGTACAAGTCTGCAACCCCATTTCTGGCACTATTCCAGGCTTAAATAAAGAGGAGTTTTAACGCCAAGCCTTGCGAAAAGCATGGAGAAAAATGCTGATCAGGAAGTTTTGTGTAACTTCTTGGCAAAAACTGAGAAGGGAAGGATAGTTTAATTCTTATAGATTTATGGTTGCCTATAAGAAGGAGAAAGGCTTGATGTGGCTGTGGTTCAAATAACTAATTTTCAGTGAATCATTTCTGCATCTGATATTTTATCTGATTGATCCCTATACGTATCTTGAGTCCTTCAGACAGAGTCTGTCCTCTCAGACGCAGTGCCAGATTCCAGTATGAATGTTCAACAGGGAAAGAAAATACAATATAAATCCAAACTGAATTGAATTTCTGCTTCAGCATAGCCTCCCGTTAAGACCGCCCTGGCAGCAGTTGCCGAAGTCCTTGCGTTACCCACGCTCCAGCCTGCAGCCAGTCTGAAAGCAAAAGCAGCTTCTTCCTTCGTCTCTTTAAGCGCTCCCCTGCCAGCATTAAAGTCCTACAGCTATAACATTGTACAACACACTTATTTTGTTATTAGTTTTGAGCCACTGGTTAAAAAAAGCCAGACTGGTCAACCAACAAATCCCTAAAGGTTTGTACTATATCTTTTAACTTTTGTGTTAGTGCATATTTGTTTTCATTAGAAAGTTACTGCCTGCATTCAGTTAGAGATTAAATAGGCCATTATAAATTAACTTTAATTTTCCCATTTATAAATCAATCAGTAAACTTTCATTCCTTCTCACTCATTCTGGTGTTTTCAAAGAAATTTTTCTTTTGCTGTCTTTGCAAGCTGGTTACTATTATAACTAGTGTTATTGGGAATTAGCTTGCAGTGTAAAGGAACAAAGACAATCTTGCAGTTGTCACCAGTTAAATGCAACAGAAAGAGCAACAGGATTGCACCAAGCACTGCAACGAAGTCAGCGAGTGAATTATTTGATTGTCAAAGAAAGCTACTAGGTATGACCTGAGAAAGTTATAGACCACTCAGCATAATTTCAAAATCTCAAGTGTCCTGCCAATAACAAGATAACTAGAAGTTGACAGAACACTGTCAGTAAAGCTAGATGCCATCTGGTGAAGAGTGGGTGAAGCACAGGACCTATTACTATAAATAACATAAAAATGCTTTAGAATGCATTTTAAAATTAATGTGCTTGACACGGTTACTCCATCTTTTTTTGCACACTCTTTGAAAGAGAGAAACAAATGGATTAAAATCTGATCCTGAAGTGGGAGACCATGACTCTGAGAATGACATCTTGACAAAGACGGTGAACATCTCAACACGAGACATTGACTGTCAGACATCAGTATTTCTCTGCTTGAAATGAAAAAGTCAGGAAGACAAGTTGCTTTAAGAAGGGCATGTGAGACTCCATGTAACTTTGTGGCATACATACTTCCTTTGATATTAAAGAGGTACCTGGTTATTCTGGCCCATCTCTAATCCAGATGGCCATTATATGGTTTTATGAATCTGCTTTCCCTGGGAATAAGCCACTAACGGTTGCCCAATTCTCCTCCGGACAGTGAAGACCACTTTTTGAGTTGCAGTGGAGCCACAGAGGAAGTCCCACATTTGGGGATTTCCATGCCCAGCCTGAGAGCAAGAGGAAAGCATGTCCATGAATAAAGGCCTCGACAAGCACCGGCCCCATGAGGTGCCTTGACACATAGTTTAATAGTTGACTCATTGCTAGTGATACGGAAACCTCAGGCCTATAACCCATGTGGCACAGATTTTTCAGGGGTGTCTATGTAGGCTCACTGCTTTTTTGAAAAGGACTAAAGACCAACCTACTGGGCGGGGGGGGGTCAAAAAAGAAAACAAAGCTAAAAGGAACCTAGGAAATAATTTATCTATCAGCCCTCTTCCAGAGTTAAAGCCAGTACATGTATTTAATACCTGATACTTGTCTAATCTGCTCTATACAGCTGGAAGTCTAAAAATTTTGATGGGCTTCTCAGGTAATCTGCTCCACTACTTCACTAGTTTTACCATTGGAAAGCTTTTCCCATTGCCTAACCTTGCTGTAAGGCGAGACATCTTTCTTGTCATATCCACCCCTAGACAGAATAAACTATTCATTCCCCTTTGCAAAAGTCTTTTTCATTGACAAAGTTTAATTTAAGAGGGATTTTAGGAAAATGTTTCTCAACAGATCAGGTACTTTTCTGGCAAGTGTACATGTTGTGCACTCAAATACAATTATCTATTGCTTGCAGTAACATTTACCTATTTTAGATTTTTTAAAAATGCTTTCCTTATACAAGCAATATAAATTAGTTCGAAGTTAGCCTCAGTACAAACATTATTTATCAGTTTTCCACAGTACCACCAAGTCAGTTTACTCAAGGGAAATATTCTTTCAGCTATTACATCAGGAGTAGATATGAATGTAGTATTTATGGACTTTATTGAGTAACCAAGAAAATGAGCTTTTACAGAAAATTGTACCATTTCTGAAATCAATACACTCATAGCATGTAAACACATACTCCTCCGTCTCTCAGTACATAATACCCCTCACACCAATATAGTGTCCAAACTTCTGTCAAGTCTATAAGCATTAATAAGCAGTAGAATTGCCTGAACTCTACACTATTTTTCCAGAGAAAGTGGTTGAATTAAACTAAGACAGACAATTGTTTTCTGAAATCACAAGGAAGTCACGTATTTCAGAGCTAGTACAGACTATCACGTAAAATGTGCTTATATCTTACTGGGCAACGGTGTTTTTGCATGGGTGCACTTATAACCAAAATATTTATCATCAGTTCTTTAATGACCTAATGCATTTATAGCAGTTCTCCCAACATATCACAGTCAAGATGTGACTATTTTGATTTTAAGGCTATCATAAAACACTGGGTGTGCTGTTAAAGAGAAGCATTATGCAATTACTGAAAAAGCCTCTTCATCATCCTTACTGAACAAAGTTTAATTATTGTAGACTTACCTAATGTGCAGAAATAACTTGTAGGAGCTGTGAAAGTATTTTAAGATCCTGTTCACTGCAGGTTAGAGATATAAACTTCTTACTAGTGTGTACCTCAACATTTCCATGCTTTGAGAGCTGACAGAATGATTCCCAAATTTTTCCCTAGGATCTGCGGAAAAGCAGTCAACACGTTTTGCCGTATCAACTTCAGAAGTACGTTTGTCTCCTGATTTAAGCTGCCTATGATCTAGAAAAGCAGCTGGAAGCAAGTATCACTTCTTAATTGTCTACTAATTTGCAGACAAAATGGTGTTTTCTAAATAGTAACGTTAGCTGTAGCAACTGCAAGTAGAGGTACATCAGTAAAGCCCAAATCATCTGTAGTGCATTTGTTACATTTTTAGATATCCATAATGCTGTTTTACTGAGATCTTGAAAATACTCATTTAGAGCGCACACTATTCTTTTCTACCTACCCAACAAAAAACGTTGGAAACATTTGGATATTTCTAGGGCTTTGAGGCATCACTAGCCACAATCTTTAATTGTATTCTAAATTGAAAGAGGATCATGTTATTCACAGTAAATGAAGCTCTCACTCTAAAAAGCTAGGCTGCTTCAGAAATGGGTAGAAAATGTTATTGAATTTGCTGTCATAATCAAGAGATTTATGTGAATGGCTGCGGAGAGTACGATCGCTGTTTGCCACTTTTACAACGCTAATTTTTGTTGTCTGCAAACCTATTGAGTTTTGTTTATAGAAGCTATATTACAATTACTTTTTTCTAATCTATTCTGTTTTCCTGCTCTCTTACATCTGACAGTACCCCATCAGTCATAAAGAAATATTTCCTGCATGTGCCAATAAGCCTTATGTCCTTGCACCTTAACTGATCCATGCAAAGTCATTCCTTCACTCCGGAAGGCAATGCAGAGCATTTCTTGCAACGCAGGTAGGAGTGGACATGTTGGGGGAAACACTGCCATCGTACTCACGGTCACGATCCATGCAGACCAGTCAAGGCAATGACATATCACTAGTATCTCAAACTGATCTTGTTTCACAATCAGCCTGCAGGCCATGGATGTACTCTATTTGGTCAATATTTAAGTAATGAGAAATGGGATTAAAGTCACCTCTAGATCCCAGAAACTTGAGCATTTAAGCATAATCACAGGTTCTAATCTTTCACATAAGCTATAGCTATTTTGGAGACAAAAATCAATTTAAAACATATTTGGGTGTGGAATTCATGACATTTCAGATCCTTTGCAATATAAACTGTTATTTGATCAAATTCAAAAGACTTGGTGTCACAACAAGTAGTGGGCACCCAACCTGGCACTGTCGGTGAGAGCAAGTCAGAGAACCTTTCCAGAGGAGTAAACCCCTGTCTTTCACCCAGCCATGCTCTTCAGCCTTCAAGCACGAGTCTTCTGACCGACGTCCACAGACCCTCCACTCCAGGTCTTCTGAAGGCATCTTCCCCCTCACACATTTTCTGAACTCTCAGTCAGTTCTTCTCCCCAGCTCTGAAAGCAATGTTTTTCTCTTTCTAGTTCCATGACCAAGTCATGAAACCGTCGTTTTATGACTTCACTCTCTGCTCAGACGATGCCAGTAACACAGTAACTCGTTATGGGCTGGGGGCCTCACCTATTTATAGCCTGTGAGATGAACATTTCCAGAGGGCCTTGCTATGACTTCTGAGCAGAAGTTTCCACGCTGTGCCCGAGTGAACTGACATCCCATCACACTCCAGCACAACACACTTCGTGAAAGGTGGAATTGACTTTTGCAATAACACATAATACTTGCGACATTTAGATAGTCACTATCAAAACTTTTCAGAAGTTCCTCTCCTCACAGAAGATTTCTTTACCTGGAGAACAGGTAGAACACTTGATGCATAGAGTAATATAGTGATTTCATGGGTAAAGTCTGTCATCCTCAGTGATAATTTAACAGCTTTTCCTTTAGAAGACAGATTCTCTTGGTTTTATCCAAAGACTGGGGCTCCTCACACTAAACACAAGTGCCTTCAGAGAAGACGGACGACACTTAAGATAGATCCTTAACCCATAACTACAGCATGCCTTAGACAGAGCTTAACAGGCTGATTTGGTCCACCACAAAGAAGAGGAGCAAGGGATGCCCCTGAAAATATGCAGTGGCTGATCACACACCCTCAGTACATGGAAGTACTTTCTCCTACTGAGCCTGGATCAGCCCTACCAGACTCTGCAAGCCCTCCCATCGTGCAGCTCTGTCTTTTGTTCAGCTCTGTGTGTGAGGGTTGGTCAACCTGCTTGCCTACATGCTGGAAATATAGCCTCTTCGTTGATCTGTCACCTGCCATCTGCGTGTGAGGGACCTTCCCCATGCTCGCTGCACTGAGGACCTCTGTGTGCACTGGACCGTTCCTCATGCAGGACAATCACATTGGCAGTTAGCACCACAACCTCTTTTTCTACAAGGTTTGTCTTTCACTCTCTCTCTCTGTTACAGAGGATGTGCTACATACTCATAAAGCCTGGCTGGTAGTGCCAGCCCTCCATCCCAGGGTACGTCTGAGCCCTTCCAGCCAGGTTCTCCTGCTCTGCTCTGTCCATGCACTGCAACAACTGCTGTTTGTGCCCTGAGCTAAAGGCACACAAATACCCTACATCCACCTTTGCACCGCAACGTTGGTTCTGGGAGCAAAGAGGGAATGATGCTACAAGAAGCCAAAAGAAGAAAAACTAATCCATTTTTCAGAGGCCATGAGAAAGTGAGACTCCAAATTATTTCTGTCTTCCAAAATACATCATAATTTAAAAATTTTAAGAAATTGATTTCTGTAGTGCTTTTCTGGAAAAACCTAACTGACCGCTTACTATAAGAGTCTAAAACATGTATTGGATTACCTTAATCCAACAAAGTCTTAATCTAAGACTTAATTTCTCAGGATATTGTGGACATTTGAAAGTAGAAGAATCTGGATTTTAAGACCTCTTGTTAGGAACATTAAGCCAATGCATATCAGGCCCTATGAGTTGAGGTCAGTAACTTTTACTGCAAGTAATTATTCACAAGTCTTTTTAACAGATTTTAAATCCCAGACCAACCTTTATATGAATTCCAGCCTTTCCTAAATAGCAGATATTTTACTAAATTAGAGGGGTTTTGTAACTGAATAACTACTCATGGTTATATAAGCATTTTCAATGGCCTTATGCATTTTATTTCTGGTATAATTCTTCTAGCTTCAGCACTAAACTTTCCTATGACCACCTTCTAGGCTGAGAACTCTCTGTTATAAAAACACTTGTCTCCATGAGGTAATGAAAGTTTCTGGACAGCACACTTGTTAAAATCAGTGTGCCAATGCTGATTGTAGACAGTAGTAATGCCACCAATATTGTAGACAGTAGTAATAAATTACTGAGTTTTATTCAACTTGGCTAACATTATCTTCTAGGTTGGGTTTTTTTTTTACTCCCCACATTCCCAAGAGTGCTGTTCAGCTGATGCACATCTTGGCCCTTGTGTTAGAGTGGATACAAAGGTGTCCCCATGCAGTCTGTCCTGATGGAAGGGAGCTACTGCAGGGGACCCCATGGAGAACCCTTGCTTTCACCTGAAGGACAACCTCCTGTTCCAAGAAGGACGAGGAGATGTGTCTCAGCTCCCAGCACAACAGCAAAATAAGGTTCTCCAGAGCTTCCTTGCCCTGATTTAGTGGCAAATGTCTCTTGGTGGCAGAATTCTGCCTGCATGCAACAGTCATAAACCTTGGAGGTCATCACAAGGGAGTCATAGAAACTCACCCTGGTCATTTTGCTTCTATCTCATGCCTAATGAGACACCTATATGTCAGTCTCTGCTCTCATTTAAGCCTATATATTCTTTTTAAGTTATGTGAAGCTGTAGCTGAGGAAAGAATTTTTTTCCAGCATCCAAAATTTAACAATTCATGCCATAAGTACACCTCTTCATAAACCCAGTGTATCTCTCTAGAGATCTTCAGATTCTAGTAATTGAAAAAAAAAAAAATACACACATTGCTTGCATTCAGAGGCAAAAATCTTTGACCAAGAAATCCTGGATTTCAGTGATGCTAAGCAGTAAATTCAGTGGTTCTTCTGTTACACTCTGGAGTCTGTCACTATTCCTGTCTTTTGAGAAACAGGGTCCTGAATATGCACAAAAAGCAGCTCCATGGATAAGTAGAATGGTCTAATACTTGGAGAGCAATCTTCAAAATGTTTGTGCATGGTTTGAACTACTGAACACCTACTCCTGTACTAGAGAGAGATAACACGGTTAAAAGTATAACAAGCCCATGTATCTTGGAGGTATGAAAAGATCTGACCTTGTATGGAAGTCCTCAGTAACTGAGAGGGTATGTAAAAAGTTAAGACAGATTTGGTGTTACTTATTCATCTCTTTCTCTAGGCATAAAATAAGACAACATCTTCCTGACATCTTGGCATGTAAGGCAAACTATTCTAAGAGAAAAATACATTATAAACAAAGGAAAAAAAAAATCAGTCATACTCAGCTATAATTTAATTCTCTAGCGCTCCTTGTCCTTCTTCCCTCCCCCAACATAGGGATGATTATAAAAATCTCTAGCAAATTCAAAATCAACAGGAGATACTTTGGGTCATATCTGACCAATGTAGGATTTTCCAGGAAACAAAACCAATGCACAAGAACACTGTTGTTGAAATTCTAACTACACAGCAACATTTTCATCCCATACTTCTTGGGCAACTTCGGTTCTCTTATAGAAAATCCCCAGCAAACAAATTTCTTCTCCACTACTTTTCCTGTAATTTCTCACTTTCCTTAGCCAACTGCTTCAAAATCAACAAACATTGTTTTAGAAAGTATACAAAAACCTATTTAATAGGAATATAAATCAAGAATTGGCAAGAGAGTTTTATGAAAGTGAAACGTATTAAATAAGACCACTATTTTACTGAAAATACACAATTATAAGACTAATGTGTTTTCTTAGGTGACAGCATTTAATGTTTTTAAACACAGATTGAAAGCACAGTCTTAAGTAAAAACTCAGTTACATAGTTCTTTCTGCAGTTCTTTGCAAGATTCAAGTAATTTTACCCCAAAACTCATAAAATTTCCATTCATTTGAAAATTTGAATTTCAAAGTTTGAATATCTAATCTTCTGCATTAGTGCCACCAATATAACACTTGAGGATAAAATCATCTTCTGTAGGTCTTACTGCATTTCTGACAAAATTTTAAGAACTACAAAATACCTTATTTGTGATATACTGATATACTTTCATATAGAAACCATACACTTCACAAACATATAATAGTCTGGGCAGCTTTCCTGAGCAGCATCTCCACGCTATATGACCACAGTGTGGGACACTCATTGCCTTACTGTTGTAACACAGGATGTTCCGTATTTCAAACAGGCTCTTTAATAAGAAAGCAATTCAGAGAAGTACTATAACTATATTTCCCCACATTTTGTGGCAAACTAGTTTTCTGTTGCTTCCATTCGATTCTTTGCCCCAAAGCACATTCTTCATGCAGGTTTTGTGAAGATTACTGCATACTGAACCTTCTCTATCTTACTATTTCTACTTCAGAGACATAACAAGGGAAGAAGGATGGTGGTAGAGACTACTCTAAATGTCTGTAAGATTTTCAAAAGCCTGCTGAAACTATTTCTCCCTAAAGAGAGTTTCCAAACTCATTTCATCATCCTTTCAGTTTCCTGCAATCCATGTCAGCTAGTAGCATTGCCCATTTTGCACAGGAACCACCGGTGTATCTCACTCTTCAGCACTTTCTGAGCCCTCCTTTTCACCTATTTTCAGTCAAAAATGTCATTTTAATATTGAAACTGTCAGAGACATCTTAAGAGGTGAGACTCCTCTGTGCAGAAGATTTCAACCTTTCAAAACAGTTTTGTCCCCAGCAGAATTCAAAACCCTGTCAGTACAATAATATTTAATATCTCCACAAAACACTAGCAAAGAGCCTCTGCCCGGCCAAGTGCTCCAGAGCTGTGGGGCTTGGAAACCTCCTGCCGGAGGAACCAGGAGAACAAGCTGTGTAGAGTCAAAAGAAGGACAAGAAGAAACTTCATCCTTGCGGGCCCAAGTGCCACAGACACGCACAGTTCTGGGTGTCTTCTCCAGACCCAGCCAGATAGGTGGAAGAGGTTACTTTTTCCCAGGATTTTCCTACCTGAGCACTCCCCCATTCATTTAAACCAAATTTAAACAATCAATCAAGCCTGTTATTCCCCATCCACCCCTTTGATTTGCCAGGATTGATTTTACAGGAAGGGCATTAGGGAGCACTTGGCCAGGAGCTCACCTGGGGAGCAGCCTATGGCAGGGGAGCTGCAACAACCCCTTTCATCAAGCACAGTAGTCCTGCGGGAAAATACCTGTTTGTGGCTTCCACTGAACCAGAACCATCTCCTCATAACATTTTAAATCTGACAAAAATCAATAAATTCTGCTGAGTAGGTGTTCTATTGATTTTTTTCCCCCTAACCAGCTGTACAATTGCTAAGAAACTGATGCACTGTCAGACATTTCGGTGACTAAGTAATGAATAATTGGCACTTAATCCAACCAGCTGTCACATTAGACAATCTCTGAAAGCTTGTTCACAGTAAATACTGGTTTTGAGTGGGGAGTTGCAGGTACAAATATTCCCAGTGTGCATTTCTTGATTTTTTCTTCTTCAACTATTGTCTCCACATAAGTTCATCTCTCCTTTATGTACATTGTAACATTTTATATCTGTGACATATTCATCCTGTGAGATTTTCAGCCTAAAGTATTAAATCCCACAATACTTGCCTGTATCATCATTCGCAGGTTTTTATAATCATACTGAAGTGCTTGATTCTGCCTAGAGAAACCTATAGGAATAAGGTCATTGTGTGATAAATGACTAGCTGTTGACTTTCCTCAAATCAAACTGTATATTCTATAGCTAGTGACATATTCCACAGCTAGTGTCCACAACCACACTTGTGGCATCATTTGAAACTTCCTGAGAAGAGCAAATAGACACAGCATTTGAGTCTTGGATACCTGGAACCTTCAAATTCACTTTCCCAGGAATATGTTAGTGACAAAAAAATGTAGTGCTGTATAGGAACAGGAGACCAAATGATTATATGAAGTGAATTACCTCTCTGCTTATGCCTTGCACAGAGTAGGATACCTAATGGTAAAAAAAAAAAAAGGACTATATATCTGTTGGCTTGAATGATCAGTAGTTCGCATTCATGTAAAATATTTAGGAGAATAAAATATTCCTTGTATGGAACAGAGCAGTTTTGGCAAGGAAAAAGACCGTTTCTCCAAACATCTTACTCCGAGACACTTGTCTGCCACATGTATCTTATGTGTCTGTTTAGCTTAGGGCATAAAACTTTCCTCCTTCCAGTTTCCCTAAGAATGAACAAGCCCTGCTACTTGGAGCAAAACACAGCTCTTGCTCCATCCACACCTCCTCATCTCCACTATTTTTAGTGCAAATGCTTGAAGCAGTTCATTGAAGAAAAAGCTATTAAGGAACAACAAGCCCTCATTTCCTTTCAGCTTGCAAGGTAATTAGACTGGCAAAGCAGTTACAGTGTTAATTTATTCCTGACAGATAAATTAACTGCTTCTTTGCAGACACTGGAGGAATGACTCACATCATTAACGCAAGTTTATTAACTACAGTCTTTCCCCACCTCCCACCTTCCTCTCCTTTGGGCAGGAAGCTAAGACTGGAAGGTCAGCCGCACTGCGTTTCGCAGTGTTTTCGGAGATCGTCTCTGCCTTCTACTCCCGGTCCCAGGGTTCAGCCTCGTCAACGTTTAGAGGTGGCTTCTGCAACTCCTCGGCTCTGCTGGGAGCCTGGCCAGGACCTTAATGCATTCATCATTTTTCACGGTCATCGCAGTCAGCCAAATATCAGCAATACCTTCCACACCACAGTGGCAGGTCTGCCAGGAATGTTATTGGGATCTGATTTTTAGGTGTTTTTACACAAAACACAGCTAGGAAAGTTTCCTACAGACTGAAATTAGAGGGCTGGGCCCTTCAAGCAGTCATTCACACAAGCAGCCCTTACCTGCAAGCTTCGTCAATGGCACTATTCACGTGAGATTTTATGGTTTACGGGATTAGACACTGTATGTAATGTCTCAGGCTGAGACGCAGCCATACACCCTGTGCATGGCTGAAACCCAGCCACACAGCACAGCCCTTCTACCCTCTCTCCACCGAGAGCCGAGAGGTTCTGAAATACAAATATTAAAAAAAAAGGTGAACGGAAGCTGCCATTTAAATCCTCGATTTTGTCATCGCTCAGAAAAATCCAACTGCTCCTGAGATGTGTGCAGTCTCCCTTTAAGCCCACCGTGATGAATTCAGCCTTCACACAGGCCTGCGTTGTAAATTGTGGTAAATAAATTGCTGCTAGCACTACATAACCAGTGAATTCATTTTCTAGGCTTGCCAATATGACGTGTTTCAACAAGACTTACATTCAGTTTTTAAAGGAATCATGTTAATACGTTTGTATAATTTTTTTCTTATACAAATCCCAGCAGAAATGGGGACCATTTTTAAGGATCTCCATTATTGCAAATAATTTATTTTTGTCACAGGACCTCTACTTATCCGTGGGCCCTTTGGCTCAGCAAAATTAGCCTCTTGCCACATCAAGAAAATTTCAGGTTTTGTTGGTTTTTTTAGGTTAAATAAGATGCTAGGGCAACTTTAAGTAGAACCTGTTATGCCAGCTCAGGTCTGCCAGCATGGTATGCGAGTTTCAGGTGCTGACTTAAATTAACAGGGATGATGAAGGCAGCACTTGCACCTTAACTCTCTCCAGCCCTTGTGGTAGTAACACTATTAGAGCCTGCATTTCACCGGTGACACTACCAGGGTATGAACATTATTTCTCTGCGAGTTAAAATTTTGGCTACCGTGTCTCTTGAAGGAGGTGTTCACCTTGCCTGCTCCGAGACAAGCCTCTGCAATAAAAACACCACAGTGGGATTTGTAGCAGGTGCTCAATCCTTACGCTGCCCATTGCCACCAGTCCCAGTGACCCACCCCAGCGCCCCGGGGTATGCCAGGCGCAGCAGGTCTCGGGCCAAACTGCCCCCCGAGCTAGACTGAAGGGAGGAAACACTCGTCACACACAGGAGAGCACTGGATGCTGGTGTGGGCAGTATCTTTGCAGGAAGAGCCCTTTCTGGACCACTCATGCAGGATCTGTGGGTTCCAGCAGCAAAGCAAGCTCTTCAGCACACGATGTCCTAACTCCAAACCCAAACTTCCCAATACGCTCAGCACTGCCCACAGCCCAGAAACACCTGTACAACCAGTGTTAAAGACAAACCTTTTAGCCCTACTTTGACCCCTAATTCCACCCCCAAATTCTAGCTCTGTTGGCCTTAAATAATAAAACACCCCAACCCTTAGTCCCTGCAATGACTACAACATGACTGCTAGCCTAGACCACATGTGATTTTTATTTGCTCGTTAGCATCAATAAGAGAATTGGCAACAAATGAGAAAAGAAATGGTGCTGAATACAATGAGCTACAGTGCACATTTAAAAAACAATTAAGTACCAGGCTGCAAAAAGATTCACAGTCATTTGGCATAAAGCCAGCACCACATCATGCCGGGGTAGCAGGATTACTGCTTGCACTGGGATTAGGGCTAGGTTTAGACTTAATATTTAGGAAAGCAGAGAGTAAAGAATTTGGTTTATGTTACGGAGAAAGTGATATGAATAGTATGAGGGGTGGAAGGTTTAACTTTGGCTTTTAGGTTGAGCAACGTTTAAGGTTACTGACAGCAGGGTCCAAAGTTTGCAGCCAGATGTGAAAATTGCAAGGACTAGATTAAGAGCTGTGTGAGGACTTAAGTTCAGCTCAGGCATGAGCAGGGCTCATTTGCCTATGGGTTGGCGTGCGGTGACAGGGGCTGGGCAGCAGGGACGCGGACAGTTAGGATGAGAAGCAGAAGGGAACAGTTGCTGTTCACAGGAGGGATGAGAGGGCTGCTGCTCCCCTCTTACTAGTGAGTTAGGGAAGGTTCAAATGTAAGGCATGGAAGATGGAGGAGGCAGGTGCATTGCCGGCTGGCCCAAAGCAGCAGCATTATCAGGATGGAGAATGGCTTATATTTGTGTTGGTCCAGGTGGGGCTTACTGGGATAGGTCTAAGGATATTACTGTGTGAGTCTACAATAGCTTTTTAAATAAGAACTATAATGTGCTTTAAATGTAAATCCTTTATAATCTTTCCCACTTACTATGCACTGGGCTGTACTGCACACAGCTTTGGTGCATGTAAATAGACTCCTTTCAGGCAAAACAAACCTGAAAGGTCCCCTTCGGGTGTAAACCAAGTGCACTCCCACCCTTAAAGCCGACATGTGGGTCTGTAATTCTGTCTTGCTAATGCACCAAGGTCTGCAGGACAATCTGTTCTTGGAGATTCCTAAACAGGTTTTAGCAGCACGTCACAAGCTGCAATGGGAGACACTGTTATTCAAATAGCATTGTGGGTCCCAAAACAACCTGGCCAGATAAACTGCTATGCAAGGACCTGAGTAAAAGCTGACCTTGTAACAGAAGAGGTCTTGCTTGTATTTAACCTGGCTCAGTAAGAACATAAACTGGATGGAAGCAGTTTGGAGACTGAAGCAAGTTAAAAGAAATGCCGAGCGAGAGTGAGATATCCATAGTAGATGTGATAAAACCTCTGGATGTAAAAAACAGTTTTGCATAGCACATAGGAGCTTGTAAAGGATGATTGATGAGGAGACGTGAGTGAAGAAGAAAACTAAAGAGAAAAGATCAGGATCCAATGACAAGGAGCATTGCCAGCACCTGAGAAACGCCACAAGAACCTGGGATGCTCTATGGTGATAAACCTGATCAGTTCTCATTTACCTACAGTTTTGCCTATTTGTAACAAATATAAAGCTCATCTAACATGTTGTTGATAATAAAGTTACATCCTAGCTGACTGGTGACTGTCACTGTATTTGCACTTTGAAGTGTGATGGTAGTCCACAACAGCTATTACCCTGCTGCAGGGATTCTCTTGCCCCCTCCCCAAAGAGCTGACAGCTCTCTCCTAGTCTGGCTGGCCCAGCTGCTGAGCCACGGAGGCTGCAGCACACGTGGAAGGCTGATGCGGCTCTGCCTGCCCCCAGCCCGGCACTGGTTGGACTGGATCCCAGGAAAAGTACCAGTATTTTCCAAGAACTCAAGGAAAGCAAGTGCCTGGATGAGTTCATACTCATTTCCCACTCTCATTACCCACAAATAGAGAGTTTGGACAACAGTTTCAGGATTTTTAACACAACTTTGTCAAGAGTGGGTTTGCCTACCCCTGCCTGCTCAACAGACAACGTGATCTCACCAGACCAAACTTCTCTCCTTGGCTCAGATTCTTCATCTGGCCAGCAGCAAATCAACCATGCACAGACTCCTCGGAACTAATTGTCCATGTCTTCTTCCTGAACCAAAAGGATGTCCAGGAGGTCTGCAAGCATTTTATCTAGGGTGTTTTCCTGGAGCAGCTGCTGTATTTGTAATATTAAGCCCACCATTCTCACACACAGTGTCTTTGGTCAAAGACCAAACTCACAGGTGAGGCAGCAACCGTAGTGTCACTTGTAGGGCAGGAAGAGAATGAACTGGAACAGAGATAAGGCATGAACATGTGCAGCAGTGGAGGCAAGTCTCATTTCTGCATGGTCCACTGATATGGAAAGCAAATGTGGTCAAGAGAAGGACAGAATAGCTTATACTCTTTTTTTCTTGTCCAGGTAGATATTTCTGGGCTATTGTTAGGTTTACAGCTAGAGCTGGTGCTGGAGACAGGGTTGCAAAGAGCAGGCAACTGAAGGTCAAAATAAAATACAAGGCACTCTGAGCTGGAATAAGGGCCAATGCTGACATTAAATTGTTCTTGCTCTAACAGGGATCTCCCCAGACCCAGGCAAGTCTAAGTTCAGGATGGGCTTAGATGTGAGGCTCTAGACGGGAAGGATCAAATTGCTAGGATGTTTGCAGGGTCCTGCTTGTTTTTCCTTTAGTTTCAGACTTCTTGAACACTTGTGAAGAAAGGTTGGGGTACTCTTTAGGGTTACACTTACTGAGAGCAGGAACAGCTTTGTAATGGATCTGTCATGTGCAGAGGAGTACGACGGAGATTCATGCTGAGAAGAGCAAATGGCTTAAGGCTAGCCATGAGAAATTCATCTCAGTAGCTAAACTGATTTTTATGTCTCTTGAACAACTATTTACAACTAAGATTAAGACTGGAGAGGGGATGAGAGTTGTAAAAGGGGCTGAAGATCTCAATTTAGTGGTGCAAGCTTCAATGACAGAGGATGGGGCCATGTGTGAGAACAGTTTCTTTGAATCTAAGTTCAATAGAGAGCTAAAGAGAAGAGGCAGCTCTATATAATTAAGCCAAGATTCAACTGAAGAGGTAGTTTGGTTTACAGATACTGAAATGCCTGTGGACTAGACTGCTACCAATAGGAAAGCATGATCTTTCTTCTTGTTTGGATAAGTTGTTTTTTATTATTATTAAGCCTGTGGCTAGGGTTGTGGTTATGTTTATGGTTAAGGTTGGGTTATAGAGAGGAGAGACTGAAGGACTTGTATCTTGTCAGGGCTACCAGGTTAGGATGAGGACTGGTACCAAGAGGAAGCAAACTCCTTAATACGTCTGCTACTGGGACATGTCTCTTGGTACAACTAGCATTAGGAGTGTGGTTCTCATGTCGCTACTGGACAACAATGATGGGGAAACAATTCCTCTCTACTGTTCATTCTAAATTTGAGAGTTTTAGAAGACTCATCAACAAGACTTTGACTTAGGCTAGTCATATATAATAAATGTATATAGTTCTACACATTAAAACTTTAACTTTATTCCCACACGTAAAGTTAGGCTTTACTCTTAGCACAGAGAGGCCTAGCTGGAAAAAAACAAACGGTAAGCTATTCTTCCCTCCTAGCAATGGTCCTTATTGTAAGAGACCAAGCCTTGAAGACCATACCTATGAATATATGTCTTCAGGTCCTGCTGTTAATAACTCTACCAGCCCTAGCACAAGGCGGACTATTAGCCCTTTACCCAAACACAGAAAATAAATAAATAATGTACAGACACACATATGCATCATTTATATGTGTGTGTATAGCCTTCTGGAGGAGGCTGAAGTAATATGAAGACCATTCTCCACCTCTTTCACAGCCCTTCATCCTAGACGGAATCTGCAGAATCTTCAGTCTGGAGAAGAGGAGGCTGAGGGGAGACCTTATCGCTCTCTACAACCACCTGAAAGGGGGTTGTGGCGACTTGGGTGTTTGGTCTCTTCTCCCAAGTAACTAGTGATAGGATGAGAGGAAATGGCTTCAAGTTGCACCAGGGGAGGTCTAGATTGGATATTAGGAAAAATTTCTTCAGCGAGAGGGTGGTCAGGCATTGGAACAGGCTGCCCAGGGAGGTGGTGGAGTCATCATCTCCGGAAATGTTCAAAAAATGTGTGGATGTGGCGCTTCAGGACATGGTTTAAGCAACATGGTGGCATTGGGTTAATGGTTGGACTTGATGATCTTGAAGGTCCTTTCCAACCTAGTGATTCTGTGATTCTGTGTGTGCATGTTCTTGGATTAAGCAAAACTCGTAAGGGCTTGGTACTCAGAAACCCGAACTCCAGTTCATATAATTGGACGAGATTATGAGTCTACAAAGTCTACACCTACCTGATTCCTAGATGTGGCACCTTTAAGGATCCAAATGGTCAAACTAGTATTTCAGGCTTTGCTCTTTGCAACCTTAAAATTGATTGTATCTTTGAAACCCTTATGCAGGCTGTAGAGAAGCACAAAATATTCTTGCCTCCTGGCACAAGCCTGTATCTTAGTCCACAGTGCCTTCTGTATTGTACCTTTAAACATCACTTTTCTGGCCCTGCTGTCTATTACACTATCCTGATGTCTGGACACAGTTAGAGTCCCAAGATACTTATCACAGCTTGAAAAACGAATGAGCTCTTCCCCTCTGGCTCTTAGTGCTGACCCTAAACTGCCACATAGTAATCTACTTTCCATGAGGCCCTGCTAACCATAACCTCCACCTTAGCTGCAGGCCACAGAAAGACACAAAATAGTCTTCTCTTATGAAACCAGCTCATAACCTAGGCCAGAGCTATATTCCTCCTACAGCTAAAAGCCTAGTTGTCCAACCCAGCTGTCCATCACCTTAAGAAGAGGCCAAACACTGACCCAAAACTTAACTATAACCCCTGAAACTGCTATTGGAGCCCCACCTCAGCCTCCCTCAAAAAGTAATTTTTGCCATCCAGAAATATCTAGCATTTGTAGCTCTGACTCCTATGAACAGTAAACGAAGCCAAAGCATAGCCTTAACTACACCCCAGGTGAACCCTACCCCACAGAGCACTCTGCGTTATTAATCTGTCTTTTCAGGCACCGTTCCTCAGTTCTAAACATGAGTATCTGGCCAGATCTAGCAATAAAATTACGTCTTCAGCACTCATCTTCCAAACCCTGATCCTGCTTTCAGTTCCAACACTGGCACCAAGTAAAACTCAGTGACGTTAACATCTTCAGAAGGGTTTTTAATACCTGCTGCCTCCTAGAACCAACCCTAGGTGCATCACTGTAAGCCTTGCAAAGTCTACCAATAGAAACAAACTATTCCATCCCAGACATCCAGAGTCATAGACTGATGGTATTTTTGGATTACGAAGATTCCATAAACTAGATGATGCAAGCTGGCAGATTCCAACCTGCACCAAAACAAAGCATAAATCTGTGATTCAGTCGCAGCATCACCTTCAGCCGTAAGCCAGTGACTTTTGCAGGGTAAGCAATAAAGCTGAGTATTCAGTACTTCATATTTAAAAATTCAAACCCAATAGTAACCTTAACATAGTCAGAGACCCCTCAGAAAAGGCATGCTCCAAATGAGGCTTCCTGGAAAATAACTTAGGTTTCTTGTGGGGGATGGTGAGGAAACAGAAGTCATGTCCAAGCAAACAAAAGTCAACACAGCAGCCTACTAGAGGGGTCTTTCACACTTGCATATGGTTGATGTTGACTTGGTGTTTGAGGGAAAAGGGGTGTTGCAAGGTTTCACAAACTGGTTTTGCTTGTCTTGAGTTTGCCATGGAAATATAGGCAGTATCACAGTGCGTGTCAGCAGTACCACAGTTTAGGTAGTTTTGGTATCTGCACCCACATGGATTCCCAGTCATTTTTGTTACTGTGATTACAAGCAAAATCTTGGAGTCACTGATGATGGGGGACATTTCACCGTAGGTCAGATGTAGATAATTATACTGCAAATGTCTAGACACTCTGGAACTCCTTTATATCTGATGGAGGGAAATGGGTGCTTTGAAGGAGCAGTTCCTCCGAGTTAAATTTAGAAATTTGCTTTCAGATTACATGAATCTTATTCATCATCAATCTTTTTTGTCTTCAATTATCTCTCCATCACTACAAAGACAGATGAAGGTGAGTAGCTCAGATGTAGACATCTACATTTGGTCAGATAAATCTTTTAAACTTGCTTACTAACCTGCAAGACCAAAATGTTGAATAACCAGCACATTTCCATACATACTGCCTTTATGGCATTATGATTTATAGCTTCATGAAAGGGACTTTCAAGGGCATAACAGAACATGGGACTAATTGTATCTATTCTAAGGATTTTTTTTTATTACCTCCACTTCATAATTATATCCATCTATGAAACAGGAGAACCCAGTCTAATTAAATGTTTGTAATAATTACAAAATTTGTTTAGGTCTGCTGGTCAGGTGGCAAAGACTGGCCTAGCGAGGCTGAGACTCAGCAGAGTGGTGGCAATTTATAACATATGAGCATCTGGCCTGGGATCTCTTTCCTTACACCTCACAAGAACCAGAGGAAGGAAACGAGAAGATCACCACTACAGGGGTGGCTACATTTCATAAAGTCTTTGGGGAATGCTTCAAAGCAAATAGTCCAGCTTCTGAGAATTGTGAAAATGTCCCTCTACTATTTACTAGGGTTTAGTCAAGTGCTGCATAGGATACCTACTTCTTACATATTATACTTAAGTACTTAGCTGAAAAGAGCCATTTGCAACACTATGATCAGGGCTTCTCAGCTGATACTTAGAAAGAAAAAAAAACATTTTTTTAAATTAAATGCCCATCCTTTCCCCACTGTGGTTGGTTACATGATGAGATTCCACATAATGTATGAGGGGAGCACTGACCGCCCCTTCTTCCACAGCGTCTGATTACAGGATACGCAGCTGTGAGAGTGAGCGGTTTCTAAATATAAACTTGGTGCCTATTCACTTGCCATGGACCAGTCAGGAGGCTGATTCACAGTAATAAGTGTATGTAATGTGGTAATATTTCAATTCTACCATACTACCAAAAGCATGTAGTTTCTCTATGAATGACAATTAAGCTAGCCAACTGTATTTTTACTTAGTCTTTAGTGCCTACCACAGCTTTTTGCTTACTTTGCTACCAATTGAAAACCCACACTCCCTCCAAATATTATATTAAAATTGTCATATACAGTTCTCCAAGCCATACTATCTTACTGAATATTCAAGGGGAGGTGAGTGATTGCCTGTCATTGGAGCCAAGAGTCACACTCCATTTATTTTCCAGGAAGCAGAATTAGCTCCATATGAATATTTCAAAACACTATCCAGTAAATGAGTGCTACGACTATGTGAGTCACTACAGTGCAGCCGGAGTAGATGTGCCTGAGCTGGCTGGCTCAGGTGCTACATGTACCTGAAGTAACACTGAGCACAGCACAGGCTGCAAAGCCTCCTTAGACCAGGGGTAAATGCTCTTACTTCAATGCCACGCTGCCACAGTTAAACTATCAGCTCTGCCCAATTAGCTAACCTAAAGCTGTATTTATCTCATTTCTGCCTTCCTATCACAGCCTTCTCATCCTTTTTTTCTAGTTTAAATGGATTAAATGAAGAAAAGATGAACTAAAAGAATGGAACTGTTCAGGCACTTTTAAATCACAGCCAACACTTACTGAGGAACTGTTGTCCTATATTCAAAACACACAAGATGTTCCCTTCAGAAGAGAAATCAATCTATTAAAGAGAAATTTAAAGCGCCCTTGGAGATGAGGTGTGCTTTTCCTTGTTTGCTGCATGCAAGAGATCTTTCCTGGTTGACAATGGTAAGTGGGAAACATTTCTTCTTTCCAAACCCTTTTTAACCAACTCTCAAACTATCCTCTGTAGACAGGTAGAGACATAGACTCTTTGAATTTAGATAATGTGTGAAATACAGTACAGAGTTTGTGAACCTGAAAAGCAGCCAGTATCTTATTTTTTAAGATTGCCAGAGGGATTATATGAATTCAGATAATTACTTTAAAATCACTCCAAGGCAAACAAGGTTAAACTGAAGGCAAATAAAAGCATCTGTTACAAAATCTGAACAAACGATAGAGGTGGTTTGTAGGAGGAAATATGCAGAAACAAAAAGGAAGAAAAAAATTTGTATTTCCACCTAGAGTTTGGATGATGCTGAAAGATGCCAGGCCCTCCTAGAGCTGTAAGGCAAGAGTCAATGATGGGTGAGGAGAGAGGCTGGGGCACTTCTTCTGTGGGTCAATGAATGGTGAAGTGGAAGTGAGGAGAGGAAAAAGCCTTGAATACAAATGACTGAAAAAGGTCTGGGCTGCAGAGGGAAATCCAGCTGCTTTTTTATAAATGGAGCCTGAGCACTGTGTGGGAAGTAGTCCTCAGACAGAGTTGCCGTGAAGCATCCTCCAGATTGTGTACCATATTATAAAGGCTGTGAGATATCTTTAGAGTTAGGTCTAAGTACACTAAGGCGTTATAACAGTTATTTAGAGTGACTGGTATTTTTCATCGTACCCAAGACCCATTAGCAAATCACTTGTCTCTTTTATTCTGCGTATGATGGAAATTAAATTACCATAATCAGGTCATGATAACAAACATTTTTATTTAAAGGAAGTATTGAAGTAGCAGGTTATTACTTTCTCCAAGACAGAGTTTCCCAATCATATATTTACAACATATTGTTTATAATTTCCAAGGCAAGTCCTGATTACATGATTTGCCTGTGTTTCAGCAAATTCTTTTTGTTTCACAGAGCCATCTGAAGCGATACCTTCCACTAAAATGCCATGAGACCAACTTTCACACAGGCTTGGCAACATCTTCAGTGAATGCATCCTATTCCAGTTTCCCTGCTTTGGGGGAAAGCAGTGAAGTGCCAGAGTCCCTGTGTGGTCCAGAGATTATTATGATAACCATGGGATAACCTGATGTTAACTAACATCCCAAAATCACTCTTAGCACAAGCCAGGATAAATACTTTCATTTGCTTATATGTTTATATGCAGAGGTCAAAAATAATAAGGCAGTTCAAAAACTTTTTAAAGATAGAAATGGAAGAAACATGTTTAACCTACTTAAATATTTATGCGTATCTATCAGATCAGCTATACATGAGTATTTGCCATTTTCTTGCATCCCTCTAGGTACAAGCTCAGGAGAGAGTCTCAGCTTCTCGAGCCTGTTACTTCTTTTCTTTTCCATTTCCAGGTCCTTTCTTGGAGTTTCCTTGAAACGCTGTTTGCAAATCTTCCCCTTGCCCTTGAATCATGCTGATCTGCAGCTTATTCAAGGGGTAGCTTTGACAATGTATCTCCCAAGCTCTTGCCTGGATGGTAATCAGAGAAACAGTCATCTACAGCCTTTTTTGAGACATATTGTGACAGTCATACTGGGCAACATCATTACTGGACGGTTTCCTAACTACTTACTCTGCAGTGTCTCTATTGGCAGCTGTTTGGATAAGCACAACAGCTTGTCTCCTCACATCAGCGGGGACCATTTCTGCAGGGCCATGCTTCAGGTCCCTTATTCATATTTTTCTTTGGCCTATGCAGTCATGGTAGGAACTTCTTCATGTAAAAGTGTTTCCCAAACTTTATACTATAAGCTTTATCACAGCTATTCATCTAGGTCTTTTTTAAGTCTCATTTTAATAAGAAAACAATTTAGTAAGTAAGTGGTCTCATTTTCAAATTCAAGGAAGTCTTATCAGCTTTTATTCATGGACCCAAGGGCAATTCATGATTAGAAAGCAGAGCTCTGATGGCAGAGACAGTTTCTCCATTTCTCCTTTCTTACCAAAGTCTTTTGGGTGGGTGTTGATAGAGAAAAAGCAGTGCTTAAAGGCAAAGTGGCAAAATGCCATCAAAAGTTAGAATTCCCATTCACTTTCAGGAGAATATAGTTTCGAATCTATATAGTTTTAGACCCTACTTTAAAATTCCTTTGAAAATGGTGGTTGTTATTTTAATTATCTCTACACTCTGTTCTCTTATTTGAAGTATAAAACCTGAAACTATTCAAAATTTGTCAAAATGTTAACAAGATACATTTGTTTCCTTTTTTTCCTATTTATTACTACATTCACATTTAAACGCAAGCTTTAGACAAAAATACATTGGAAGTGAAATACAGCTGAGCATTCACCATTGAAAAGAGAACAGAATGGCTTATAGATAATTTAAAAGTGCATGCATATTATGTTTGGCTTCCTCAGGAGTTATCAGAGAGATGCCAGCTAGTGTACCAACTATTTCAAAGTAATTCAATACATAATGCATTCTAAACATATGACATATGTGTGGGAAAACTGGCATTTCTATAGTGAGTTACTATATAAAGAAGGAGGAAAAAAAGTTATGACAACTGCTTGTCAAGACATTTATTCCAGTGACATCTGCTGAACTGAAAAGAGAGCAGCATCAACGATGTGTTCTTCAGATGTGATTTAGAACATAGGAAGTGATGGTAAATGGTGGAAGTAATTTGCTTCCATTAATGTTACTAATAATCTATTTGAGACCCATGATGTATTGTCTTTTGGTTTTATCTTGAGCATATTTCATTGAAAAAAGCCTTCTGCTGGCATGGGAGGGTGTAGAGTGAGGCTGTGAACAGAGGGGAGTCAAATAATAGGAAAATATTTCTGTGCTCCATTTGTGACTTATTTATTAGTAAAATGAGTAGGAGAGTAAGGGGAGAGGAGGCACCAGAAGAGATTTTCAGTCATGCACACTGCACATCAAGCTATGCTTCTGACCAGCTGCAACATGGGTCACACTCCCTAAGCGAGCATTTACTGTTACTCCAAAAGAGATTGCTTGATAGGAATTTTCCAACATGGAGCAAAAAGATATCATAAGTCTTTCCGCACCATTAAGGAAAAAGAAGAAGACACAGTCCCACTGTATCTCCTGCCCTGTCCCCACCTGGTGTCTTTGCTGGTCCTGATGACGGCAATGGCAATGTAGACGACTCCTTCACTCTAACCTGAACAGATATCCAGAAAGTGACTGGAATAACTTGTCAAAACTACGAATATCCAACTGTGAAAGTAAATAACAAAGAAAATATGTCAGCCTTTGTATGACAAACACAAGAACTGACCTCTAGGAAAAGACAGATGGGTAAGAGCTTTGAATGAAGTGGCTAGTGGGTATGAAGAGCACAGCAGTCCACGGTAAGCCTTGATGCACAAAGCTAAATTTGGCATTAGCTATGCTGTTTATGGTGTGAGAATGAATGCAAGTCAGCAAATAAGGTAGGGGGAAATGAGCAAAAATGGACCTGTTCCAATTTCTTACTGTGTGCAAGTTTTTCAACATTTGTGCCACACCTTCTTTTTATGTAAAAATGGGGGGTGGGGGGGAAACCCCAACCAACCAAAAAATCTTCTCTTACGCTCCTTTATAAAAAAATGAGATCTATATAGGATCTTAGCAGGCATCTCAGGGTAACAACGATCTCTCATAAAACACGGAAAAAGAAAAAAGAAGCACAGGAAAAAGGGCAAAACCATGTCACAAGTGGATCTGTAACACAAGCTGCTGTTCCAGCACAGCCTGTGACTATCGGTTGCAGATGACAGCTCCGTATCAAGCTTCAAAATCCCCATTCTCCGTTGTTTTCTGCAATCTTCCTGGATTGCTGGAAGTTATGCAAACATTTGTAGTGAAAACCTTTTTGCTTTTAGAAGGAAAACCGCACTTAATGCCTAGCCAAGACTGCCTCTTTTCTGCCACTTGAACAGGGAGATGAGCACCTTCTCAATCTCCGGTCCT
>NW_010525430.1:0-40103 GCF_000687285.1 Phaethon lepturus | reverse complement strand
CTCTGCAGCAATGGTCTGCGTAACACACCTGATCCATCTGCCCCTGAAGTTGTGGCCCTCTCCATGAACGAGGATTTGAATCCCAGGGCGCTACTCCGGCAGCAAAGCTTGGCTGCATATGGGGACACTAAAGGAGAAAGACTGCAGTTTTCCCCAGGATATGGCTTTCTCTTCCAGTTACGTGTTTCTTTCAGTTGACATTACACCTATGTTTAAGGCTTACCAGAAAGAGAGATACCCAAGTAAGCTTTGAATGATTTACATATCAGAAGTAGTATGGGTGTAGAGTTCAACTTGGTGTAGCTTGTGTGTACAGGGAGTCACTGGCAAGCACAGGCTACAATCGGCGCAGGCTGAACTTTTCACGCTGCTGCGCTCAGATAGCGTCTGCTGAAAAGGAAATGCACACGTAGGACTGAAACTTGGAAACAATTACCTCAGCTGTAGCAGGCTGCTCCGCAGGAAGCATTCAGACATGTAGTATGGTGGCACGTAAATAATAAGTCTAGCTCGAGTATTGGTTGCTGTAGCACAAAATTGACGTTATCTTTTTAAAGGACTGCTGAATTTTTTGTTCTTCCACACCTGAAGGTATAAAGAGGCAACTCACCACAGATTGTTAGAGAAAAAACAAAAGCCATTTCAAACACTGTTTTCTTATTCAGCTTCACATCTTACCTTCTTGCACAATTCCCCAGAAGCTACTTGTCACCTGGATTTATATGCTATAACCTTTTAACTTTAGCAGGGAGAAAAACAAAAGTGCTGAGCTTTCTCAGGCTCAGTCTGTGAAAACTGGTGGACATTTAAAGTGAGTATATTAAAATTTCAGTGCCAGAGACACGCTGTGCAATACTTGCCAAATAGAATGCCACGGCAATCACAGGGAAATTATCTTTTTAACAGCATACTGTGTAATGTCTGCTGGGATGGCTCCAAGTCCCAGCAAGTCATAACTGAAGGTTACATGGTCTGGACGCACTCTTGTGTCCTAAGTTTGTTTTCCATCAGGTCTAATCTCCATGAGACCAGAGGCAAAACACGTTCATTGTTTTTACATTTTTCATTACCTGAAGAGCAGAAGAACGTTGATATAGGAGCAGAAGAACAGTCAAACTTGGGGACCTCACAGGTTCGTATTCCCCATTGCTCTGTCTCCATCACCGGCCCACACTGATGCCCAAGAGCAGCTGTATTTGTACCTGGATGCTTCCTCGGTACATGCCCCAGTCGCCCACTCAAGGGCCTCTGGGGTCAAAGCTGGCATCTCTGCATAGTTTTTTCCAGAATTTATTCAGTTGCAGTTTGAACAAATATAAACCTCTGACTTCCACAATGGCCCGTGGCAGAAGTTGCCCAGTTTATTTGCATGTGTCCTAAAAGTTATTTGTTTTGTTTGTTTGCTACATGCCACATACAAGTTCTGTTTGAGAACTCCTAGCTATTGTGCTGCAAGATACAAGCAGTTTTTCCTCAGCCTTCTTTCTCATACCCACTTACAATATTACAGACATCTGCCAGACCCTCCCTCTGTCATCTAGCTTCTAGGCTGCAAAATCCATGGCTATTTATTCAGCCTTTTGCTCTCTCTTTCTCTGCCTTTCTCAGTTCTATTATACATTTTCTAGGAGCTGGAACAGGGTTGCTGGAGCACAAGAAGAGTATGCAACAACATCATGACCAAAAAAAAAAAAGTGTTTAGTTCCCCCTTCCAAAGTTTCCTAGCAATGTCTGCAATAACCCAAATGTCTCATTTCTGCATGAAAAAGGGCAGCTCAGATTCCAACATTGTAAAATTAGAAGTGGTTTTTGCCTTCCCTTTATATTTATCTATATCAAATTTCACCTGCTGTTTTGTCACACAGTATTAAGAGATCCTTCACATTTAGCCCTTACTTTTACTGTCCTGAATATCTTACTGCTAGTTTGGTCACTTTGCCTGTTAAGACCCTTCACTGACCTTGAAACCCACTCTGCCCCAACATAAAACTATATAAAACTCCGCGGGCTGGCATTTAATGTGAAAACTATCCAAGAATCTTCATGTCTCTTCCCTCTGCACTTAGCTAGTTACGTATCTTCGAGGATGAATGTCCACAGCAGCCTGGTTTAAAGCCTTGCTGTATGCCTTTTGGTAGTCTAAGCAGCTGGATCTCCTACATCAACATCCCTGCTGACCTCTTCAGAAAAAAAGCTCTGATACATTTCTGAAGAATAAGCTTTTGCAGTGTTTGCTCTTCCCCCACATATTTACCCACGTGTACACTAACTGTTTTCTTCAGTGCCGTTCCTAGTGATTTGCCTGGTACAGACATAGCAGATGTATTTATCTGTAGTTTCCCAGATCTCCCTTGAAACACCTTCAAAAATTGGTGTCATAGTTAAAACCTTCGGTTCTTCAAATATATAAACAAGAGGTCATGCATCACAGTTAGTTAATTCCTTTCTAAGTTCCTTTAGAAAACACTATGTGTTATTAATAAAAGTAAGCTCCCAAGCTCCCGACACGTGAACATTTTGGAGGAATTTGAAGTTTCTGCTTTGTGCCTTACTAAATATCATTTCTATCACTGTAGATGCCTTTCATTTGGTGTTCTTCACCTTCTACCACTTCCACATTGGACTATTTCAAGCTCTTATACAACCAGTGTATTTTTTCTAAGAAATTAATCTTCATTAGGGGAATCTGAATACTGGTATTCCTGTCTTGCACTGCTTCATGCTTCTAGTTTCTTTTCCACTTTCCTTAATTGTTGGCCAAAATCAGTTAAAGCATTAAGAACTATTTAGTGCTTGTGAAAATGCCAGGCTAAGAACACTCATAATGTTTGTCCACAAACAAAAGAGTGCATGGGCAGCACCAGTAAAACACAACTTAGCCGTGACCTGAAGGAACCTGGAGTGGAAAGTGAAATACATCAAGAGATTCTTAAAGCGAGCATCATAAGGATCAAGTCAAACTTCTAGCATAATTCAGGTCAACAGAGGTTGAATTAAAAGATTCACTGCAATCTTTTAATCTTTGTTGCTGCATTTGAATGCCACTTTGCGACGCCAACATGATGCCAATCAATCTGACTCTCTTAATCTGTGTAGTACTTGCTCTGATTCAGCAGTCACACTTACCAGTGGGACTGTGTATTTCCCCATGTAAAGGACAGATATTGCAGCATGTTTTTCTAAGGAACTCTTTCTCAGTCCTAGTTCTCATTTCCTAATCCCCGGGGAATATCTGATATTCAAGGGTTGTGGCTGAGTTGTTGCAACCTTAGAATCAAGTGCAAGATGCAACTCTACTAAGACCGGTGGAGCTGACAACCCTACGGAGCAGCAGTAAATGTGCACAAACTACTTTGCCCAAACTACAGCCACACTTCTCATCCCACGGAATTCTGTGGTCTCCCTCTTCCGTGCTTCAAACTGGCTGCCTACTTTTACAAGCTCTGCACGCTACTCCAGATCAATGAACTGGATTCTGAAGATCCCATTAGGGAAAAACAAATGCCAACAACAGAATTAGGGCCCTTTCATTTCTCCCCAGAAAATAGAAAACAAACATTGTAAATTGCCCACCAATTAGTCAAAGGCGAATGATTGAAGTTCTTTTCCCCTCTGCAATTATAGAAGTTGTTCCATGCAATAAAAGGTTATTAAGACAATACTTAATGGCCTTATTCACAATCCTAAGCCAGCTTAATTTAAAATTTAAACCTAACAGGCTGTTTGAATGTAAATGGTATTAAAAAAATGTGAGAACACCATAAATTTCAAGTATTTTCAGACATGTCTATTGCCATCATGTCTGTTACATCAGCTTTACTGCTCCCTCTCTCTCAATTAGATCATTCAGTATTTTTCTATCAAGGTTCTCAGTGTGTTTTTCCTATTCTTGGTTGAATAACTCTCCAAATACTACCGTGGTGGGGGAGGAGGTGTTGCCTTTCCTGGAATCTGCTTACTTATAAGTATTGACATCTAAATGGTCTCAGAGCAAAAAATGATGCTATCAGGCCATTACAAGACAGACTTCTGAGATCATTAGGCAAAACCTGACCACAGTTCTGCATGCACAGAAATAGTCGGTGGTACAGCCATTCTCAGTACAAGGACCTTTAATCCGTTCCTGTTGAAACTTTGGTCTGAATTACAAAAGAAGTTGGGGGTTTTTGTTGGTGGTGGTTTGGTTTTTTTTCTAATGGTGTTGTGAAAGGCAGAAATCAACCCAGTAGAACCCAGTTTATGATTAACTTAAGCCAGACTATGTAGACCTTATCTTAGCCCATAATTAGCATGGTTATTTTTTGGAATACCACCTGGTAGCAAACCTGCACACACAAGTAAATAATTTCTCCCACTCTGAAGCCTTTGCCAACTTCACTTGAGAAGCATCTAAATTATTTGAGCTAAGAGATACCAGCATATGAAAAGTACAGGAAAATAATAAAATACTTTAATTTTTCTTTTGATCTCAGGAGCAGAAAAGTTTACAGGAACAGAGCACAATATGGTTCACTAGTTTCAGTCTCACAGGCAGCACGTCTACAGTTGAAAAAGGTCTTTTGATAGGTTCCATTACAAATCAGTAAGAATTGCTCCACAGGGGGTTCAGCAAGCACTGGAATACATCCAGTTAGTTGCTAGGTAAATGCATTTATTTTTGTCTTCTAAATCAGGTTTTTTCTTTCCTGGATGATCTCTCTGTACAAGGAGCAACATGAATGAACAAATGAATGCTACTACAGCCGGGCAATCTTTTTATTCAGGTAAGTGTGGGCTGCTTCTCATCTCTCTGCCACAGACTGATGAGGTGAACTGCACTTTAAATTTCAGTGCGTAATTACTTTATCTCTTCTGTTCACCTCATATGAAATACAGAAATTGAAGACTGACTGTGGAGTATCTCTAGTGCATATTAAGCCCCTTTTCTGAGGGATATGAAGACCTCATGTTCAGGGCTGAGCCTCTAAGAGAAAGACCGTAAAGATCAGAGATGTGATTCTTCCTTCCCTATTTATTAACCAGCAGAAATAGCCAGATAGACAGAGGGCAAAGCTACATCCCACAAAGAAAATAAGTGGGAAGAAGAGGCACCACATTATTATTACTATTTAGAATAGTTATTATGCTGTAATGTAGAAAAATACTTTTTTTACAAGACAGCTGAGAAGTACCATGTAAGATTTAATTTATCCCTGGAGCAAGAACAATATCTTAAAGACAACTTTCATGAAGATTTTCTAATTCCCAAAACAAGTACCATAGGGTCAGATTTGGGTGCAGTGATAAATAACTGCTCCTCAGCTCTTAATCATTCTACAGTGAGAAATGAAAATATCCCTTTCATATATCCCATATCCCGGGTTGCAGGTTTCCCTTTGCCTGCCATAGTGCTGCTAATGCAATCACATCAGTCCTTTTGGAAAACCAAAAACTTTAATTCAGCCTGTGTAAGGAAGGTGTGACCAGAAGCAAACACTGTATGAACAAGAGCACACTTTGCTCAGGATTTTATTTTTGCCCTTAACGATCCCTGAGATCCATACCCAAGTCCAAATAGTTCTGAAAACTAGCAGAAATGAGTGAACTCCTTCAGAAACTGCCCTGAGGAAACGCCCTGTGGAAGAGGGACAAAACCCACAGGATGCTACAGCCGCTGTGCTACAAACCATAAACATGTCTTATCCTTACAGTTTTTAAAAGCCGTTTTTCAGAAGCAAAATGAATGTATATTGAATTCTATAGGGGGATTAAAAACATTACAGAGAGCGCTTTTCTCTTAAGTAATATGATTACATTCCACAAAAGAAGAGCTCTAAGCGCTCTGTTCAATTTGCTGGTGGAAACACAGCCTCAGAGGTGTGCAAGGCACCGTTCAGCGCCTTGCCAGCGTAGCTTTGCTTCTCCATCTTCTTCCTAAGGTCTGGCCCAGTTTCACGGCGCTGTGACACACTGTCCTCAGAGCGCCGTGTTTATGCCACCTCACTCCCTGACTCCTTCGAAGGACTTTGCCACATGGGCATCTGTTTTAAAGCTTTCGTTTTCAAACACTTCCAAACCTACAAGTCTATAGCATTATGAAAAGCAGAGCTGGCGGAGAGAAAATGGTGTCACCCTCTTCCTTCCCACGACACTCTCTTTTCTACCGCTACATACCATAGGCAAACCCGAGAGACCAGCAGGGTGCGAGTGTGTGGATGACAAATATTTCCAGGAAGGCAATGTTCTTCTAAGGTACCAGAACTGTTTTTTTCTTTATTACATATGTCTGGAAGTTGTTACAAATGAGACACCCTAGACATGAGTTCTAAAACATGTATTATATTGGACATGACAGCAAAGCTAAAGTTTAAGGCACCTTTTATACCTGGCATATTAAATGACCTGTGACAGTGAGAGAGGAGGAAGAGGGCTCCAGGACACAACAGGAAACCTATCTCATACCAGGCTGTTTCAGTATGGATTTTCTTCTTGGTTGTAATCAAAATCCTCCTATTAACTTGTCAGACACATGATATCTATGTGGGGCTGGTCAGGGCAGAGTTTTCCTCTTCTGCTTGCACCAGAAGCAGCTTCGATATTTAGCAATAACGGTATTCTCACTGTTGCTTATTCCAATTACAGGACTACCAGCCCAACAGGTAGTGTGTCTGGCAAGCTAAGCAGCGGTCTCACTACTATCATCACCATGGGCTGCACCTCAGAAAGAGCGCTGTACTACATTATGCATGACTATTTGGAGGTCTAGTTACTGGTGGGCTCACTACACAGCCCAAGACAGAGGAAAGCCATACGAAGTGGCTCCTCCAGTGCTGTGTGCCTGGATGTAGGTGGGTAAGTCCTGGAAGTTCCCTTGTTTGCAGAAGAAATCTTACCAGAACTTGCCTCCAACTATTACTTACGCCGCAGATTTAATTACTCAGTTTTGCCATTAAGCCATGGGCCATCAAGTTTTAATGCAATCCTACACTGTGGATTAAAACATTGTGTTATTTCCTGAATGTCAAACAACATATGACAATAAAGTAGGCATAAAAGATTAGGAAAACAAATGTTCATCTACTTCTGTACTGAATGCAAAGCATAAATGGCTGATCTTTGAATGCTTTTCAATTTGCTTGAAGCTTTGTAACATTAAAATTGATGATGGTAATTAGTTTGCCTTTCAAAAGAATGAAATTTGAATATTCCTGAATCCTCCTGGGCTCAACAGCCTCCAGCTAAAGTGTATTAACTTGCTTTCTAAGGCTCTTCTATTAGTGTTGGTACTGTAGTTTTTTAAAGCAAAGACTGAAATAACCCAAACCCTCTTAGTATTTCTTAAAATAATTTCAGGCATGCTTGATGAAGTTTTCTTATCTAACATGGACATCTTGAAGTTATCCAAGCCATCCTGGGCGCCGTTTGTACAATAGAGAGCTAAAGGTTCCTCATGAGAATGACTCATTAAGAGATGTAAACAAAGTGGGTCTGATGAATTACCTTCTAGAGGGGCCTATTTCCCTCCAGTAATGTAAATAAAGCTTAGGGTGACTAGTTTAGACTTAGCAAGGTGATGTTCAGATATACACATTTGGTGACACCTATTTTCCTTTTTTCTGAAAATATATATGATATATGTATTAGAGTACTTCAGATTAAGAAAAGATCTTCAGAAGCATAGGAAGGCTAGCTGGCTTAGAATTTGCTTATTACCTCAGTCTCTTTAAATATTGTAAATATATTATTATCTTCCATCCTGATACTCTTGCAGTCATGTGTGCCTCCAGCCGAATCCCTACATCTAGGAGGAATCAAAGTTCCAAGGGGAACACAAGGGCCATCACTTTCCCTGACTTTGAGGAGTTTCTGGGCATCATCACCGGTGGGTGAAAAGCTGGACATGAGCCAGCAATGTGCACTCGCAGTCAAGAAAGCCAACCATAACCTGGGCTGCACCAAAAGCAGTGTGCCCAGCAGGGTGAGGGAGGTGATTCTGCCCCTCTACTTCACTCTGCTGAGACCCCACCTGGAGTCCTGCGTCCAGCTCTGGAGCCCTCAGCACAGGAAAGACATGGACCTGTTGTGGTGAGTCCAACAAAGGACCTTTTGAGGGCCTCAAAAATGATCAGAGGGATGGAACACCTCTTCTATGAAGAAAGGCTGTGAGAGTTGGGGTTGTTCCTGTTCAACTGATCTAGTTGAAGATGTCTCTGTTTATTACAAGGGGGTTGGACTAGATGACCTTTAAAGGTCCCTTCCAACCCAAACTATTCTATGATTCCCATCATCTGTAACCAGGACTGAGAAAATAACCCCCTGAAGAACAGAGAGATTCAGGATCCTCCAAAACTAAACATGTCTGGAAAGGAACATTTAAATCATACTTCTAGTTTTGTGCTGGCAAACACCTGGTAGCAAAAAGGAAGATTACCAAAATGTTGCACTTTCTCACAACAGCAGGTTTTTTAAACAGCTTTCCTATGTATCATGTTAGCATCAGCTCATCAAAAACGCTGCTGTCATTAAGAGGCCTATTTCTCCCCTCCCCATTTCTCAGGTCCATCTGCCTGAGGTTATTTCTCATCTACAGCTGGGTTACTTGCTCTGAGCAACCACTGACCTTCCCAGGCTGGGGAAGATTTGGCACTTGTGGAAACTCTCATGAGACTCTGGCTGAGACGTCACCCAGCCGTTCCCCAGGTGGGTAGGTGTGCGTGGGGGTATGCCATTATATTAATGCCAAGCCAGCAAAACCTTCAAATCATTACCAATTATTTTCAATATTGTGTGGAAGAGAGGAAAGGTATGCAGAAGGAATTACAGAACAGATTGACGAGGGTCACAGGAGAACAGGGAACAATCAGTCCGCACGTACCCAGAAAATGACAAAGGGATTAAACAAATGGCCCAAATAATTTGGTTTTGTTAAAAACTCATGCCAGACAAATCTAGTGTCCTTTTCTGACAAGGTAACCAGCCTTGTGGACCAGAGGGGAAACTATATACATGACCTACAATCGTCTCACATGACATCCTTATAAACAAGCTTTAGAAACACAGTCTAGCTGTAACCAGCCTCAGGTATGGGCACAAGGAGTTGAAAAGCTGCTTTTAGCACAGGGATTATTGATGAGTCACTGTCAGATGGTGAGAGAGATGCCAGGCAGAGACCTGGTGGCATCTGCTCACTTTCTCTCAATATTTTCATTAACAACTAAATGATGATACACAGAGTGGATGACACCAAACTGTAGGTTGTAAATTCTTTGGAGGCCTGAGTTACAACTAAAAGTGATCTATAGTAACTTGGAGGGAGGGTATGAAATCACTATGAAGAAATTCAGCAAAGAGGAGTGCTAACGCTATACTGCAGAAGGAGAAAAAAAATCAAGTACAAAACGAGAAGCCCCTGACTGGGAAGAGACCTGGGGGGTAAAAGGGGTCCAAACTTTCTTATATATCGGTACCATGAAGATGTGTAAGCCTTGGGGCACACTGAGAGGCATACCATTTGTGAGAGACAGGAGGCACAATTTCACTCTTTTCAGCCCTAAGGTATTATATGAAGTCCCTTTTGGAGTGTTGCACTTAAAAGACAAAGTGGAGGCCAATCTTGAGAGGTTTAAGATGACAATAACTAGAGCTGAGAAAATCTGACCTGTGAGGAAGGTGCATGGCAAGGCTCCTTCACCTTGGGCGAGCATTGGCCCAAGCTACTGTGGGTGCCGATCCCTTCAGGTATTGTGTCCTTCCAGCAGAGTCTCAAGCTGTTTCTTTACCCTTCATCTTCCCACACCATTCCTGACCTTTAAGTTGTTCCTTTTTCTCATTTGGCAAGGAAGGACACACTGTATCTTCCTCCTAATGAAGGGTTTCTAGCCTTGTTTGATGTTCTCTATTCTGGGCTTCCCACTGGCCTTTCCTCACTCTTCTCACCCTTTGCTGGAGCACCCCACCACCCAGAGTGAGCTCAGGTCACCTTTCACCATGCTCTTGTACCTCTACTTCTAGGTCACCCATTTCCTCTCATTTTTGAGTGCCCCTCTTCTTCCGTCTTGGGCATCAGGCTAAACCTGGCATATGAAAAAAGGGTCATCAAGCCTATGGGGAAAGCCAGATGCGGAAAAGCAGCCACTTCAAAGACTGATGACTTAAACTGAATTTAAAAAAATGTGTCAGTATTTATGTGGGCATGGCTCCAACAGTAGGTATGAGTTATTAGGAAAAGGGATGAATTTCCCATTCCAGAGGCTGGACAGAAGGCTTTTGCCTCTCAGGTGACTTTTGGTATTACATCCTGCTGGTCAACTTCATAAATATTTTTTTAATGTTTCTAAATTGTGCAGCATGAATTAGCTCACACAATGGTGCTGTGGATCCGTAGCTCATTGACACTGCTTCCCGCACCATGTCCCCCCACACCTCAGGGGGACACCACCCCAGGTGCTGGCTGGCTCACAGCTGTGTTCCTCCCTCAGCTGGCTCCAAAGGAGACCCAAACGGCAGCCACGCATGCAGCCCTGGCAAGCCCTGTGCCAAGGCCACGGTACGGGGTTGGGAACTCAGCCCGCCTGTGCAGGGCACTGCCCGAGGGTTGCTGCTTGGTCCTACGCCGCCAATGGTCTGGTGTCCCTCAACAGGGAGAGCCCGGCGTCACAGCCAGCAAATACTGACAGCTCAGAACACCTCTGTTCCCGTACCCCACGCCGGCTGGAGATGGGGCGTGTTCCCACACCCTCCCCAGGAGCTGAGGTCTCTGCGCTGTCCCGAGCAGCCGTGGCGCTGCTCGCAGTGGGGTCCTGCCCGTGATGGCTGCGCCGGGGCAGACCGTCGCTGGGACCTGCGCCCAGGTCCATGGGAGGCACGGCACAGAGCGGTGGCAGCAAGATGGTGGCAGGTAGGGCTCGGTTTTCCTTAACAGACACAGCTGTTTTCTTTTTGCCAGCTCGTACTTTGAGAAATTCACAGGACTTCCTCATTTCCAAGGCCACTTTAGCTTGGGGCCAGGACAGAAATGAAAACAGACTCACGTGTTTATCACTAAAAGGCACCTTTACACAATGTTCCTTGTACTTAGTGCCTGCGTCAAGGGTTTATTCCTTGGTTTGAGGTATTGTTCACGCAGCTGAGCAGGATAATGGCATTCAGGTCGCGAAGGAAAGAATGAATCATTATTTGCTACACAAGTCCTGACCCCACCATTTCCCTGGTGGGGAATGAATGCGACGCTTTCCAGGGCTCTTACACTGATACGATTGTGAACCATCAATTATTTACATACTTGGTCAATAATTTAAATGTCCTGGAATGTTACAAAGTAACTGCCTTTGTTCTTTAAATTTGCAAGGATACCCTGCTGGCACTAGCACAATTAATGACTTAATAAAGCCTTAACAGGAAAATTGAAATACTGGATTTTACTGCTTTGATGGTAACTAAGCTGACTTCGACACTGAAAAAGTTATCCTTGCAAGAAGACATTAGGCATATGCAGAAGTTTTAGTAAATTGGGAGCAACGTACCCGAGGGTTTAAGCGAAGCTGCTACATTGAAATAAAAAGAAATGTCACTTTCCCTTAAATAAGTTATACAGAGAGTAAGAAAATATTTTTAATGGGGCTCTTGCATAACTAACTTAGCCATTTGCACGTGAACTTCAGTAGCGCTCAAGCTGCAATGAACGTGGTGTGACCGAAGGCAATGCCCTTCCAACGCAGCAGGGTCTGCAGCAGGTGCAGGAGAGCAGCGGGCTCGGGCTCAGCCCTGAGAGGGACACAGCCCTTGTGGAGGGTCCCTTCAGCCCCCTCTTTTCTCCTCTCATCTCCACAGCTAGAGAGAGAAGGTCTGCATGCTCTATCAGTCATTCACACCAATTCACTGCCTTTAAAAGGTGTCTAGGCGGCCCTGCTGTCATTTTAACAATGCGCCTGGACAAGGGGTGTCTTCTCTTTGCTCACAGGGCTTTTATAACTGCTTCACTGAGATGTCTTACAAACCAGAGTTTCAATATAAATGAAGATATAAACCTAGATAAACATTTTTCCTGGAAAACAAACTGCATCAGCACTTTCATGAGGGTGTTTGAGACTGCAATTCATGTGATCTGAACTCCTTTTCATCTTTTTGGGGTTGCAAATGGGTCTTAAAAAAGAGACTGTAACAAGTTTGTAACACCACAGAACAGCATTTTTTCTGAAATCTTGCGGGTGGTAGATTAGCTTTTTATCATTAAAACCAACTCCTCCACTTCATGCCAAAAAAGTGTTATTGATGGAGCCGACACGTGACCAACCCACCTCGCCAAGAGCAATTCAGGGTAAAATGCTATAGCATAAACATCAACAAGTGCCAAAAGTGTTTACAGACAAACTGAGCTACACATTTCCAGGAATCTTACCAATAAAAAGTTCTGCTTTACTGAAAAAGGGTCAGTGCAGGTTTATTTTTACGTTCAGTTAATGATGTAAATAAGGGTACAAACAGGAAATCCTTCCATCACTGCTTTTGATTAAGAATTACAGGGATATTACACGGAATAAACAAACAAAGCAACAGGCAGCAGTTCCATGAGCTACATGGACACTTGAGGTCCTGTGGTTCATGTCCTAAAGGTAAGCAACAGTCTGGGCTCTCTGATGCCTAACAAGGGTTGAGCACGTGCTGGAGCTTCCATCAAACCTGGCATGGTTCCTCGCCTCCTCGCAGGATCTCTTTGATGAAGTCAGTAGGAGCCTAATACCACGTATCTTTCTGTCAGGCACGAGTGGAACTGGTCAATCTGTTCAAAAGCTATCTGGGGCAAGAGGAGGAAAGGGCTGATTGACAGGAGGGGTCTAATTTCCTGGTTTCTGAATTTCTCTGTAAAACCATTTTAATTACAAAAGCAAATCTACCTGAGACTGCAGAAGCTTTATTATATTTAGGCAGTTACTATGCAGGAAACACAAAACTACTCTGGAAAACAAGGCTTTTAGTAAGTTCTCTCCTGTGTTGCTTTGTCTGGGTGAGGAAGGTGAGGAAATGCCATATGGAGAAGGAGCAAGCTGTAAAGGATGCATTATCTCTCTGCCTCACCACCTATTTATCCCTTTGTGCTGTACACCTGACCTGCAAGAAGCACATCCAAGGGCTTGGGAAAGAGACACACAGCATGACATACTTTCCCTCCAAGTGCTGCACAATTTCATGTTTAGATATGCTCATTTACCACCATGGCTGCGTGGCAATAGCACAGTTCCCACCCTGCTGATCCAAAGAATTGCAGGGTGCAATGCTCCCTGGGGGCTTCTTGGTGCTTGCAAAATCGTCATTCACCTTTCCTTGCAAGCCTGGTTGCTCACGTCACCCACTTCTCGGTGGAAAGTCGGCCACGAGGCTGGAGTATTTCCTAAGCTCCTCTCATGCCCGCTCATCATTGCTGGATAGGGACCTTGGGAAGCCCTCTCCCTCCCAGGCAGGCAACACTGCAGATTCTAAAATCAAGTGCAATATCTTCCACCCCTCCCTCCTGCTGGCACTTCTCTCTCTCTCCCTCATTGGAAAGGTTGTCTGAAAGCAAAGAATCTCTCTGCCTTAATCCACATTTTTCATTAAGCAAGTTGGGCATTTTCTATTTCCACTAACCTGATAAATAAGTTTCTGAAATATAAGGCTATGTTTAAAACTCTTCAAGGCTGTATGAGCAGATTTCAACCAGATGACTTTGGAAGTAAAGGACTTCTGGAGAGTCATTATGCCTCTGTGGGATTATCCATATATTCTGTTTATATCTTCTAATTAGATAACTTTATTTGACTTAAGGAGTGTTTTGATTGTCTAGAGCTTAATGATGGTGACAATAGGGTTGAGTGTTTATGGAAGAATCAGGGGGAAGGCCAACAAGGCAGATACCATGGTGGGAGTCTGCTACAGATCACCCAACCAGGATGAAGAGGCAGATGAAATATTCTATGAGCAGCTGGGAGAAGTCTCACAATCGTTAACCCTTGTTCTCATGGGGCACTTCAACTCACCATGTGTCTGCTAGAAATACAATACAGCAGAAAGGAAGCAGTCTAGGAGGTTCCTGGAGTGTGTGGAATATAACTTCCTCACACAGGTGGTGAGTGAGACAGCTAGCGAAAGTGCCTTGCTGGACCTGTTGTTTGCGAACAAAGAAGGACCTGTGCGTGATGTGATGGTTGGCGGTCGTCTTGGGCATATGGATCATGAAATGAATGAATAAGTTTTCAATTCTTGGAGAAGTAAGGAGGGGCTCAGCAGAACGGCTACCTTGGACTTCCAGCGGGCAGACGTGGGCCTGTTAGGAGACTGGTTGACAAAGTCTCTTGGGAGGCAGTCTCGAAGGGCAAAGGAATCCAGCAAGGATGGACATTCTTCAAGAAGGAAATCTTAAACCTGCAGGAGCAGGCCATCCCCATGTGCCAAAAGACGAGCCAGAGGGGAAGAAGACTGGTGTGGCTGAAGAGAGAGCTTTTAATGGAACTCAGGAAAAAAGGAAGAGTTTGTGACCTATGGACGAAGAGGCACACAGCTCAGGAGGACCACAAGGATGTCATGAGGCTATGCAGGGAGAAAATTAGACAGGCCAAAGCCCAACTAGAACTTAATCTGGCTACTGCAGTAAAAGACACTAAACGAGCTTTGAATAAATACATTAGCAAAAAAAACAGGGCTAAGGAGAATCTCCATTCTTTACTGCATGCGGGGGGAAACATAGTGACAAAGGATGGGGAAAAGGCTGAGGTACTTAATGCCGTCTTTGCCTCAGTCTGGTGTTCTTGAACAACAAGACCAGCTGTTCTCCAGGTACCCATGCCCCTGAGCTGGCAGACAGGGACGGGGAGCAGAACGAAACCCCCATAATCCAAGGGGAAATAGTGACCTGATACATCACTTAGACATGCACAATTCTATGGAGCCAGATGGGATCCACCCAAGGGTACTGAGGGAGCTGGCAGAAGTGCTCACCAAGCCACTTTCCATCATTTATCAGCAGTCCTGGCTATACAGGGAGGTCCCACTTGACTGGAAGTTAGCAAAGGTGACACCCATCTACAAGAAGGGCTGGAAGGAGGATCTGGGGAACTACAGGCCTGACAGTCTGAACTTGGTGCTGGGGAAGGTTATAGAGCAGATCATCCTGAGTGCCATCGCATGTACAGGACAACCAGGTGACCAGGCCCAGTCAGCATGGGTTTTTGAAAGGCAGGTCCTGCTTGACCAACTTGATCTCCTTCAATGACAAGGTGACCCACTTAGTGGATGAGGGGAAGGCTGTCTACCCAGACTTTAGTAAAGCCGTTGACACTGTTTCCCACAGCATTCTCCTGGACAAACTGGCTGCTCATGGCTTGGACAGGCATAGTTTTCACTGGGTAAAAAACTGGCTGGATGGCCAGGCCCAAAGAGTTGTGGTGAATGGAGTTAAATCCAATTGACGGGCATGTTCCCCAGGGCTTGGTATTGGAGACAGTTCTGTTTAATATCTGTATCAATGATCTGGATGAGGGGATCAAATGCACCCTCAGTAAGTTTGCAGATGACACCAAGTTGGGCAGGAGTATTGATCTGCTTGAGGGTAAGAAGGCTGTACAGAGGGATCTGGGCATGCTGGATTGATGGGCCAAGGCCAACTGTATGAGGTTCAACAAGGCTAAGCGCTGGGTCTTGCACTTGGGTCACAACAACCCCATGCAACACTATAGGCTTGGGGAAGCTGGAAAGCTGCCCGACAGAAAAGGACCTGGGGGTGAACAGCCAGCTGAACATGAGCCAGCAGTGTGCCCAGGTGGCCAAGGCCAACAGCATCCTGGCTTGTATCAGAACTAGTGTGGCCAACAGGAGTACGGAAGTGATTGTGCCCCTGTACTCGGCACTGGTGAGGCCGCACCTTGAATCCTGTGTTCAGTTTTGGGCCCCTCACTACAAGAAGAACATTGAGTTGCTGGAGCGTGTCCAGAGAAGGGCAATGAAGCTGGTGAAGAGTCTAGAGAACAAGTCTTATGAGGAGCAGCTGAGGGAACTGGGGTTGCTTAGCCTGGAGAAAAGGGGGCTGATTGGAGACCTTATCACTCTCTACAACTACCTGAAAGGAGGTTGTAGAGAGGTGGGTGTTGGTCTCTTTTCACAAGTAACAATTGCTAGGACAAGAGGAAATGTTCTCAAGTTGCGCCAGGGGAGGTTTAGATTGGATATTAGGAAAAATTTCTTCCCCGAAAGGGTTGTCAAGCACTGGAATAGGCTGCCCAGGGAAGTGGTTGAGTCACCATCACTGGAGCTATTTAAAAGACGTGTAGACGTAATACTTAGGGACATAGTTTAGTGGTGGACTTGGCAGTGCTAGGTCAACGGTTGGACTTGATGATCTTAAAGTTCTTTTCCAACCTAAAGGATTCTATGATTCTACGGAATCACAGAATCACAGTACAATTCTATGATTCTATGACTTACAGCTCCATTTTCTAACTTGATTTTAAGAACTGTATCATAGACTCATAGAACATTTTTGCATCTTTTATTTAGGAAGTTATTGTTCAACAGTTCCTTGCTAAGTTTCAATCTGAAAAAAAGCCAGATGGTGAAGTTAAATCAGAGGCTGCTAAGAAAATTTTTATTTGATCTATAACTGAGGAGGATGATGAATAGTTAAATCTAAACAAAAAGAAAAATTAAAACCATATAATGCTGGAAAACTGCATCCAGATATCAAAAAGTGTTGATCAAGGAGTTCTACAAATCAGACAATATGTCAGTTTTCAGTAACTTGCTGAATATTAGAGAAAGGTTGGCAAGAGACCTAATATTGTGCCAAGCCTTTTTAAAGAAGTTAAACTAAATAAATATTGGCTCATCAGCTGGGCAACAGTCCTAGTCAATATAACTGAATAGCTGAAAGGAGAGACAATTAATAGGATTTAAAAGTAAATGAGACAACTAATGCCAATTAGTACATATTTACAGAAAATCAATTTTGCCCAATAAATTTGATGACCTTTTTGTGATATTACAAGTTTCATTGTTAAAGTAATAGCACTGATATAATGACTTCAGGCATAGATAAGGTATTTTAATATGGTAAAAAATCAGAGGGAAGGATAATGAGGAGCACCAGCTTCAAAATTACAAGCACAGACCCTATAAGCAAAAAATCATAACTTAACATGTGGACTTCTAAGGGGTTCACATGGGTATTAATTCTGCAATGTTTTAATCAGTGAAATGGAGGTATAAAAACTGATACTGATCCAAGTAAGCAAGTAATGTGAAGAACAGAGAATGGGAGCTATTGGGAGTATAGAGCACAATGCTAGAGATATTTGCAAAACTGAACATAAGGATGCAAAAACCATGAAGTTGAACATCTAGAAATAAAGGCTGCAGGCCAGACCCACAGGCTGAGCGCCTCTTTTCCAGGAAAGAGCAGCTTTTATAAGAAATTGTGTATCACTGGGGACCATCAGCTGAAGCAGCTGAAAGAGACAACAAGATCCCATGCCAAGCAACAGAAGAGTACAGGGCAGCATCAAAGATGTTGTTTTGCCTCTGTATTTTTAATGGGATGTGAGTGCTATTAGAGAACCTTGACTAATTCTAGTGCCCACAATTGTGGAAAGAGGTTAATAGAGGTTAATAAACAAGATGAGATTTAGAGGAAAGCCATAAGAACAACCGAAGGACTAGAAAATATGTTTTAAACACAGATATTTGTAGTTCTATATCTTGATCAAGTCCCAGCTTGCTACATAGCTATATAATATATATTTGTCTATAAATACCAGCCATACAGAACAAGACTAGCAATACAGAGCCATTCAGTGTAACAGGCAGGAACCTAAAGGTAGACAAAATTCAAAGATGCAAGGTTTGAATTGTACATGCTGTCAGATACTGGAGTAGGCTCTCAGGTTTTCAGGTAGCTTCTCTATCACGCAAAGTTTTTTTAAAAAATATCAAGCTATAGTTATTTCCCTCTAAAAAATGTACTTGGCTCCAAATAGGAATTAAGGAAAGTCCAGGGCTGACATTAGCTGGAAGATCAGAGTAGGTGAATGCAAAAGCTTTTGGGGCATTGAGAAATATTTAACTTTCTGCAGAAGATTCCACCTCTTTTTAAGTCGTTGGCTCTAGAAGTCCCTGCAGCTGTAATCCTAAAAACTCCCTTTCTTCTCCCTCCTTTCTCATGAGCCTGCCTGCCTTTGAGATGAGTGTCGGCAGAGGAACCTATTAATGCTGTGCTCCAACCTGGCTGGATGGGTCAGTGTGATCAAAGCAACCAACAGAAGAGAGTGATGTTTCTGACGTTTAATTGTACAGCTTTTTCACAATGCTAATAGATTTTAGACCAAACAGATTGGAAAACATTCCATAACTTGCTGCGGGCTCTCAGTGTGAATTGCCCAGCTCTGGTCTGGGGTTCGCAGCACCCATCATATGTACGCCATCCCATAGGGCCAGACAATGGACCTGACATCCAAGATGCAGCCCATGTACTATGTACACAGTGAGCAGCTTCACAGAGATTTTGGCAGAAAATGTTTTCTTTCTCTCCTCTCACACACACACATAGAAAAGAGAGCAAACTCTTCAGAACTATGTTTGCAGTCTCATTAAAGTGTTAAATTGGGTTTCTAAAAACTAACTACTGCCAGTCTCTTAGCTTTGTGATTAGTAATGTATCTAAATCCTCCTAGGAACTTTGTAAATCTATGAATCTTCCGAAGAAAGTATTTCAAACTGATTAAATGACAGTTAAAGTGTTCTGTGCAAAACATTGTAGTAAGACAAAGAACCCTCTGAAAAAACATTATATGTATATATTCACAAACTCAGCCTTCTAGAGAAAAGAGCTGATTCTGGTACACTGAATATCTAAAGAGACTATTTCTCTCTAAAGTTCCTTTTTCATCACAGCATTTTTATTTAACTAGTTAAGATAAAACCTATCAGTCATGGAGGAGCAGAATGGAAAGAGCTTCATTAAGACAAACCCTCTGATAGTTCCCCTATTTCTGAAAGTTAAATTCTCTTGAAAAATTAATCACAGCAAATCTGGCAGAACTAATTTTAAAATGTGAGAACAAGTGAGATGCTCTACTCTTAGCCTGGGGTGAGATGAGATCAATATGTTAAATTAAGTCTACATAAAACCATACAGAAGAATTTGGGTGGGCAACATTTATTCCCCGTCAGGAGAGTAATTGCAATTTAGAGAGCAGTGAAGAGAGGTCTTGGTAAAAATATTACTAGCTAAAATTAATGACAGAAAACAACTGCACTGAACTCATTTATTGCCACTCAGAAGTCTGGTATCAGTCGTACTCATTTTAAATCTTCTGAAAAAAAAAAAGAAGCTGTGAAACATGAGCCAGCAAGCATATTAAAAAAAAAAAATCCCCAGGCTGTGATGCTGAATCTAATCCCTAAAAAAAGTTTTCTTATATTCAAAAAGAAAATAATCAAAGCTACAGAGATTTTTGAAAAAAATTACAAAATTAGTCACGAATCCTTACAATACAATTTCATAAACATCCACCTAACACAGATTTTATAATTTAATATGCACAAACACACAGAGTGTACAAATGCGCTATTTGGGCTTTCAAATCATCAAGGAGAAACTAATGGCTTGCATTATTTCTTTGTTGGGACTGGAGAGAGCAAGCAGACTCATTATTATGTTCTTGCCTAATGCAATTTCACTTATATTATGCACATAGGCACTATTAATTGAGTACAAGTGGCATTAAGCAGCAAAAATACCGGCAAAAGTAATTTGCCTTGTTGCAGAAAACAGCAGTGTTCAGGCCTCCAGGAATTTCTCTTATATCAGCTGTCCAGATATTCTGATGCTTTAACTTCCTCCCAACTTTGATGCCTGGGCAAAATTTCCAAGCTCCCTCTTTAGCTCACTTTTCCTCCTTGGATCCAAGTTCTTCCAGCAAACTGGAGACTATGCAGTGGTCTGTGCCCCGCTGGTATTTAACAAATCAGTTACACAGAATAAAAATAACTGGGCTGCGGATCCAGGTCTGCACCCGGTGCAACTGCAACTTTGTGAAGGTGGTGGAATTGCAGCATTATAGCTCAGACCAGATTTGGGTCAGTGCCGACGGGGCCAAAAATGCACTTATAAGGCAGCAGAGCAGCCCGGCATTACGCAGAGCTGTATGTACACTGCACTAGTTACCAACCCTTATACACAGGAGGCCCTTAAAGGATGCTAGTGACCATTTATAGTTACGCAGCCCAAGTCAAAGACTTGAGGGGACTTTTTAAGCACTGCCAACAGACGTCCTTTTGCTCAGATAGTCATTCTGTTAGTCAGTTATATTTGCTCTTTTTAAATCACTGTAACTTAAATTGGTGATTATATTGATATGAAAAGCTTAAATAGAAGTCAATAAAGGAAAGCAGAATTTCACCAGAGTGCTCTATTGCTGTTGATCTGGTATTAAACAGCAGTGACAGAGGAGTGCTGCAGTTATTTTCCCTTCATTAACTCAGTGGAAGAAGTTAATTAGATTTCAAAAACTACCTTTTCTCTAAAGGTCTGATATATTTAGTAATAACATTCATTAAAAACCAGTCCCTCTCTGGTTTCTAGCAAGCCAGCCAACATATTGCTTCTTCAGTGAGGACCATGCCAAAGTGGCTGCCACTGCCTGTGCAGCCTGGAGCCAGCTGCACGAGTGCTCTTCAGCTTACAAAATCCCTATCGATGGTTTCATGGCAGTAACTTAGAAAAGAACGTCTACATATGCCATGTAGTAGTCCATGTGCATGACATTGCTAGAGGATTCTGCACCCCAGAAGGCTTTAGAGGAGCTAAGGAAACCAAAACACCAGTGCGAAAAGTGAGCTACCTGACATCAACTGCTTACTTTGCAAGAGACTTCTCTTCAGAAAATGTTTTTTAGAGAGAAAGGCAGATTTGTTTTGAGAGAAAGTTGGAATGTAAGTACTGTCTTTAGAAGTAGCATCTGCTCATTTTTTTAGCTCTTTCATTTACCATTGCAAAAACTTTTCCAAGCTTTTAAAATTCAAACGTTCAAAATTTTAAGACAACCATCAAAATTAAAACAGTTTTATTTTTGTTTCCTGTTGATTGTTTTCAGATTTTTTTTCCACAGAAAATGGTTTTTTTTTTTTTTTATTTATTCTAGTCAATTCTGTAACAAAAAAAACTTTGGGAACCCCAGAAATTTCTCACAAGAACAATAATCCAGCTCCTCCCTAGATCAAGTCATTACCTCGAGTAATGAGTACAGCCCTGGAGCATAGGCACAGGGGAGATGAAAGATTGAAAAAGATGTTAGATGTTCAAGGTCTCAGCCTCTATTTTGGGCTAACTGCTGATAACTGTACTTTCATGACCCAAAGCTTAATTTGGATCCAACTGGATGTATAGACAACACAGGTGGCACAATATATCCAATCGTGTATTTTCCATTAGAAAAAAAGGAAAAAAGACCCCAGCCCTAAAGTAACATGAATTTCTGTGCTCAGTGAAGTCATCGAGAGCTTTGGCTTTCATTTATTTTGGTGGCTAATAACAACACAAAACATTGCTCAACTCATGGCCTTTCTTTTGAGGAAGAGGGACTGAAATGGGAAGGAGACAGGCAGCACACGGGCTGAGCTCCAAGGCAGGCAGGACAGCAGGAGGCCAGGGTTATCGTGCTCAGGTGAACAGAGCTTTCCTACCCCACATGAAGAAAATCAATACGGAAGGAGGGACAAGGCGAGGCAGAGGGTTCTGAGTAAAATTTAATCATTCCAACAGCTACAAAGAGCTAAACAAGGCACTATATTTATCCAGGACCTGTCTTTCAGCCTACAAACGAGTGAGCAGTTGCACTGGGAAGCTGTGCAGCAGCAGGCACTCCATCGACGTTACATTTATAACAGGTTTTCCAAAAATCTCCATGCTGATGCACAAAAATCTCGGGGCCCTTTTCCACTAGTGATGCCCATAGATATTCACAGTTTCCTAGCCCCACATCTAGCCGCATATTCATAGATAAAACTTGCACATCACCGATGCCACAGGAAGAACTCTCTCACGGAGTAGCTCAGTCCTTTGGTGTTTGCAGGCTGCCTGAAAGGGAAATAAAATCTCTTTGCTTTATAAAATGCAGCTGTTCCAGAGTTAGGAGCAATACTTACTGCTCTCATGAGATCGCTCTTCAGATAGCACAGTGAGAGCTGGTAGCTTATTGCCAAAAAGGTATTGATAAAATACAGGTAGTTCAGTGAAAAGCAACAAAAAATGCACAATGCCCTAGAGAGGCTGATATAACAGAAAAAGCAAGGAAAACCTCTAAGAGCATATGAGCAAGGACTGGTAATGCTTTACAAATATTTGGGAAAGAAATGTAATATGGTATAATCAGGAAAACATGAAGGCAGGGAAATGGCGGTCAGCAAATCCGTATTAATACCTAGCACAAAACCTTGGATAGCTTGTCAAATAATTCCCTTGTTTCCTCATGATGGGTCAAACAAGTTTTTCCCAAAGCCTAGGAGTGCCTTCTCCTTGTCTCTCAAGATTTTCCAATGGACATGAAGGGCTCACAAACATCCTAAGGTGGGAGCCTGTCCCTTTACATACTTTTTTTATCTAAATCTCCATAAACATAGCTGACCTTTATCTCAAAGCCTGAGGGCTCACTTCTTATAATGCCATGCTTATCAGATATCCACTCTTCATAGCAACTTCATCCTTCTGAAGAGTCTGAAAAGTCTGTCACATTTCTGTCCAGCCTAACACTACTTTGATTGCCACGCTAATATAAAGGCACGTTATTGTATCTGGAGATTTTGGGCTTGCCTTTCTATCACAGTTATATTGGCTCTCTGCTATCTGTTAATCACGTGAAGCTAACTGGCACTCAGAAATGGAGAAGTGGAAAGGAACGGAATAACCTTTGCCAACACTTAGGTCCTAGGAAGAGAAGGAAGATTATTTACATGCACACAAACAGACAAGCACGCAGCTCTGACTTACTGCTCTTGGCATTTTCATAACATTTGATTATCTGGTTGCTAAGCACACTGCCACATTACCACTTGACATTTACATTTTATTCTCAGTTTATTGCTAAAGGTAGGAAATTAAGCATTCTCCTCCTCTCCTAAATTATATTCATCTTGCTAATAATACTTCTAAAAGCCCCATTCCATTTTATTTAATGAACTTAGAATACCTCATAAACATTCAGACACTGCCAAGCAAACCTATTATCTTTCCTGCCTGAAGAAGGCAGGATCTATTGAGAGCATTTCCTCATCGGAGAGGAGGATTGCTGAGGAAATCCCAGCTCTTGCAGTCTGGATGGAAACTCACTGGAGCCTTCCAGAAGAGTTAAAAACTCCGAGAGAACCAAACCCACAGGAACCTCAAGTAGCAACATCAAAAAACTCCGCTCCTGTAATCTAGAAGAACTGGTAGGGCCTTGTGCAACCGGGGAAGCAGAGGTCACCTCACGGTAAATAGCAGAAGCAATTTAATGTGACGTACACCTGAGCATCTGGCTGTGAGGCTGGCCTTCCTTGCAGAGGTAGTGCATCGGACCGATGAAAGATCAGAAGTAAGTTTTGCCACACTCATCATCTCTGAAAGGTTCTGACTCACTCGCGGCGGCAGTTTAAATCACGCAATAGCTGAAACATGCTGGCCTTTTGTGCCACAGCAAAACATGTGAAGTGAGAGCTTTATCTAATGCATAAATAAGTGGCCCAGATGCCAAACTTCCAGACTCCCCAGTTAGGCGTCCCACCCCTCAGGGTCGATCCAGAGAAGTGCTGAGTATCTCAGCTCCAACTCCCGCTGATTACAACAGCAACTGCCATTTTCCAGCCACGACCAGCAGTAAGAAAAACATGATATTCCCATAAAGGCCTGAGAAATAATGTTGGGACCTTATTCCCCCAAGCAGAGCAGAGGGGCCATAGGGATATGTCTCCTGCTCAGGGAAACTCCCACTCTAATGGACAGCCAGAGCCAGGGTCGAAACACACATCTGTCCCTAGGAGAACATGAAGGCTGCAGCTCTCCCCCGCATTTGAACAGGCAACAGGCAGCCCAGGCGGCCCAAGGGCGGCGGAGGCTTCTGTCGCTCAGCGCTTGCCTGCTGCAGGTGACCGTCCGGGACGTGTGGGGACGGGTGCGAGGGAGCGGGAGGCCAGCGCGGCGCGGTTCGTGCCTTCTTCCAAACACCGAGGAGAAGCTGTAGGAGCAGCATCAGCCCGAGGCAGGGCTGGAAATTATTCTGAAGAACAATGAGTTTGCCTGTCCTCTGTTCCCTCACAGTCTCTCTACACCGGTTTACCCAAACTGACACACATCGTTTCACCCCCCGCCTTTTTTACCTCTCTTACAAATCCTCACAGTCCTGCCTGTCCCAAGCGCCTGACCACAGCCTGGACCCCTCCTTGCCCACTCTACCTCTCTGCCCTGACAGCCTCCAGTTCCCCAAACCTCTGACTCCTGCCCTGTTTCCACAGGCAAGCCCCAGCCTCGGTGCAGCTGGGTAGGCAGGGAAGGCTCAGGAGCAACCCTCTTTCTTGTGGAGAAACAAGTTACCACCTGCCAGCGGCTCCGCCATGACACACACAGCAGCCTACACACAAGCTCTTCTCCTTTTGCATGGGGGAAAAAACAGGTTGCTCCTCCGCACAAGAATAAACCACTGGGGAAAAGCCTGCAGACGGGGCACGCTGCCGGTGCAGCTGGGGCACAGCGCTGCGGCTGCGCCGCGGGAGCCGGGGCATGAGGAGCCACTGGGACACAAGCGGACCCTTGGACGGCAAGGAGCGACCGGCGTGGAGGAGACATGGTCAGCAGAGGCGAACCGGGAGCACTAGCTGAAGCTGACAGCACCAAGACGAGGATTTCTCTGAGTGGGTGGAATATTCTGGAAGGAAATACTCACTTTATTTTCCAAAATAATTAGTGTCCTCCTGAAGAAAACATTTTATTTTTCTGATAAAAAATTAAGTCACTTCTAATCAGTGTTAGCATGCCTTGCTTAGAGTTTGCCTGGGGTAGCTCTTCCAGCTTTACAATTCAGAAAGAGCTTAAGTTGTGAAGAGGCCTTGGAAAGTACAGCAACAGGTCTGTGTGTGGTACTGTAGCAGAGCGAGCCGCTGCCGTCAGCACGCTGAGCCAGGGAGGCCGCTCTGACATCATTTGGATACACACATCACCCTCTGGCTTTGGCCCGTAGCACCTGGGGGGATGTGGCATTTGCAGGTTTCAGCAGGTAGGCTTGCAGATCACCCAGAGTTAAGCACTGCAGTGATCTGAAAACTGTCACATCATTTCTCCTGCCCGTGTTGTGCGGCGCACAAGCACAGCATGAGCCCTGCAGAGCAGTATCACAGAATCACAGAATCATTCGGGTTGGAAAAGACCTCGAAGATCATCAAGTCCAACCATCAACCCAACACCACCATGCCCACTAAACCATGTCCTGAAGTGCCACATCCACATGTTTTTTGAACACTTCCAGTGATGGTGACTCCACCACCTCCCCGAGCAGCCTGTTCCAATGCTTGACCAAAGGCAAAGTAGGCACATAGTCAAGTAGGCACAATTAAAAGCCCTGGTACTGAAGAGGTGCTGCAGCCGTTCTGATTTTCCCTGTAGTTCATGTGAATTACAACTATGGCTTAACAACCAATTTAACATAGTTTATTGAAAGAATAAACATTGCATCACTTACTAAACTGCCATAAATGTCTTTGTGTTCATAAATGAGGCGCTGTCTGGGTCTCTAATTTTCTGTCTTGTAATTTTAACAAAAAAACCCATCTTGCTAGACAGCAGATTTAATTTTCCTTCTTTATTACATGAAGCAGTTCTATTGTTTGGGAAGGGACAGTAGTCAATCAGCTGCAGTTTCTGTCTGTATGCAGATACTTGGTAATACTTGAATGTACAATTCTGATTATTTATGAGCTAATTGTCCAATACGTGTTGCAGTTAATCCTCATAGATATTAGGCTTTAAGAAAAAAAGAAATAGCATAAATAAAGTTCCAGTCTCTGTGTGTATCAATAACATTGCCATTGTCTGTGTGAAAAGCTGGTACTTGCAAATTTTCATCAAAAGAAAGAAACTAAGCATGCACAGTCCAGGGTTTTTTTTCCCAAATTTCTCTTTCATGTGGCCTGAAATACAGATTGCAAATGTGACAGCCATTCAGCTAGCTTCTCCCTTCCATCTAAGGCTTTTTAAATACCACTTGATTATATGGCACTCATTGGACTGTTGGGCTTCAGGGAAAAGAGGCTTTGTTCCTGATTTTTCTACATTTCTGTCTAATTAGATCTGCATGCTAGAGGAATCCTTGCACTTTAACACTACAGTAAAACCAACAGCAAAAATCAAGTTAAATCCCCAAAGTACTGTGATGAAGCTGTGCTGGGGTCACAGAAATCCGAGGGCTTGAACACAGTTGTGTGCCTCCCGGTTCTCATCCAGAGGTGACACTTGCCAGACCCATCCAGATGGCAGTTTGCTAAGTGTAGCAAGTGTACTGATCCCTATAATATTAACCCAACTTTCCTCCAGCAAATGTTTAATCTGAGAAGAATGTAGAGTATCGTACAAAAGCAGGTACAGAAAACCTCCCCTACACTCCTACAAATGTCACCAGTCCAATTACCACATTGAAAAGGCATCGTAGCACTGGACTGTGCCTTACGGGCAACTAGCTCACCCATGTTGGTGAGACACAATTTAGATGTATGAAAAGGGAGTGTATCTAGCACCTGTTTGAAGAAAGAAAATAACAAATAATTAGGGAAGAAAGCGAAACTTCACTGAAGCCACGAAGAAAGTTTAGCTCCACATATACTCACTCCTGAGGCAAAAGGTTTCTAATTAAAAATTTTATTGTGGGAATGCACTGTCAGCTGCCAGCTGGAGGGAGGAGAGAGCTCCTCTGTGTTCAGTGGGCTCTAACCAGTCTCCAGCCTTCCCTCACCACATCCCAAAATAATGAAGGGTGGTGGGTGTGGGGCCTCCTGGGAGCAGAGCTCCAGCACACACGCGCGATCTACAGTCATATGGAAAGTGCTACCACTTTCGCAACCATTTTTGCCCACTGGTTGACCATGGGCAACTTGGAAACTAATATTTTTCTAAATGAAGGTCTCATTTCAATTGCAAAATTACATTTTCCAAATGGCAATATTTTACATTTCCACCAGAGGAACACCAGGGCGCATTATGGGAAGGGATCGTTTCCTTCATTTCCACACTGCCTCCATCTCAGTGACTGAAACATACTGTGCAAGTATTGCACCCCAGCAGCTGAGTCTATCACCTACCATCTAGAGGCTTTAACCAGACCATGATTGAGTTGTGGCCAGCTGTGGTACAAATGTAAATGAGATCCAGCATTCCCAGGATGTCCCAAACCATGGCTCCAGAGCAGAAGCTGTTTTTAACCCTTATTTCACCTAATTCAGGTAGGCAGAATTAGGTCTGAGAAGCAGGAACATAGTCAGCAGAAGCCAAGTAAATGCTTTCTTAATATACAAAGATTTTGCATTATCCTTGGCTTTGCTTTACCAAAGTTATCCCACTTCTCCCTCATCCTCCTGTTCCCTGGGATAAAGAGAGGGACAGGCTGAGATAAACTGAGAAGAGTCAGCAGTGTCTCCCATGTAATCTAGCATACCCGAATTTGACATCAGTGTTGGTTAGGAACACACTGAAGAGTTCAAGCTCATGTTTCAAGTGACAGAAGGAAGAAATTACACTAACAAACCTGTTATTTATGAGTGAGCAAACCTTGCAGTTGTTCTAGATGTTTTCAGGCACTGGAACAGCATTTCTGGCCAGCACCAAAAAACACCACCCTCAGCAGGCAGCAGGAGCGTGATAAAGGAGGAGACAGTTACTTCTGTTATAAAAAGATAAGAGCCTACAGTTTTAAGAGAGGTGATCACATCTGTGCAACAGTTTTCAGAGAAGAACCAAAATGAAAGTGATCCCGTAACTGCAGTAACAGATGGACTTTTCATTTCAAAAGTAAAAGCCAGAGTACTTGCTGACTTCTCGTGATAGAGAGTTACAGGAAGCAGAGGCAACAGGTAGCCTCAAGATCCCTGCTGTGTGTAGCACAGGGATGATACTCAGCATGTGGCAAAATATAGACCTCAAACTCCACCAGCTCCTCATTGTCACCGCATCTCCTGGTCAGCATGGATCACCCCACCACCTGCCCAGCACCCACACCTGAAACCTGAACATCACATCACAAGCTTTATCAAACCATGCTGCCTCTCCCAGCGTCTCCAGGATATGGCTCCCTTTTCTAGGCACCAAAATTCTCACCAGGGAGAGTTTCTATGCATGAAAACTCTTACAAACACACACACACTCGCTCTCCCCGCTTCTCAACAGGGACCTCTTTCTTCTTTCAGGCCAACCATGAACATCTGAGCCATTGGAGCAGCCCAGGTGAAGCAGCCCATGAGGATTCTCATGTTCCATTTCCTGAGATTTTGGCTTACATTTCCAATGCCACCCTTATCCACCCCTAAAATTTCAGACTACCTTAGATTTTGGTACACTGCTGGCTTTCATGTTGGGGGCAGCAGCTCCTTATAAAACCCCAGAAATTTCCTTCCTTCTCCCATCAAGCTGTCCTTTGTCACAGAGACTGCTGAGCACTCACATTGACTGTCAATGTGCTGATACTATCACCTATGAGGCTGTCCGTTGGGTGTCCTTCCACTCCCCTATCCATTGCCACTGGTCTAAGGACCTCTGCGCAGCAGGCAGCACAGAGAGGTGCTGGGACAGGATCAAGCCACACTGTCCCAGCAGTGGTAACAACAAAAGCAGTAGGTGACAAACTTTTCTCTAGTTCACACATGAAGATAAAGTGTGAGGTTCATGAAGGCAATTCCAGAAAATCCAAGATAACACCTCAAGCTCCATTTCATAATCTCTTAAACTCAATCTACTTCCAAAGGCAAATATAATAAAACAGAAGGGCAGCAACAGCACTTTTGTTTTTCTAATACCACCCACAAGAGCATCTCAAGGCAGCTGCTTCAGTAACACAAGTTGCTTTCCATGTATTAACAAAGGGAAGGTTATCATCCCCAGCTTGCTTCTGACATAAAATCCATCCAGACCAACTTGGATGTGCTCAGCTTGGTGAGGTAGAGGCTAAATAACCACAAGAAGAAAGGCAAATGTCACAGATGCCTTAACCAATTCACTACAAATTGTGTGTCTGATGGGCTTACATTTTTTCTCTGTTTGACTAAACCAACACAAATTGGAGGGTATCAATACTGTAAGTTCTCACAAAGTGTTCAAGCGCCCCCAGCTCATTCCACCATCTGCTATATGTAACCAGCCACCTAAAATCACATGCTATTGCTAGTTTCTCTGGGCTAAATAGAACAAGTTGCAAATTTAGTTTGCAGATGAATGCCTGTATGCAAGTGAAGAACAGTCATTCCTCACACTCCGCTGTGAATAAAACAACTGGCTAATAAGTAAGCAGGGTTGGCCTTTTTCTCTTCACAAACTCTGTGTAACTTTGGACCTTCAATGGGAATTCCAGGTCTTCTTCACATGCATCATGTCTTCCCTCCTCCACCACCACCTGCCTCTTTTTTGTTTTTGTGATTGTCTATATTTCAAGATCAATCTACTCCGCCAGATGGTATCTTCCTCTTTCTTGGATGGTCACCCCCCCTTATTAAACAGTTCATGCTCTAGGTGTTCTTGCTGGGCAAATTTTGAGCAGCCTATGCAGCTGCTCTTCCCTTTCCTTCAGAATATCTACACATTTCCATCTGAACTCCACCCTTGCCTCCAGCATCGTCTCCCTAATCCTCTGATCTTCCTTTTCAAGACATGCAGAAGGCTGAATTTTATCAGTAGGCAGATCTTGTCAGAGACTCACTCTGAGGTAGTACACATGGCAGAACTACTGCTTACAGAAGTACCTTTGACTGCTCTTGGTCACTGCCTCCTTGTTGCCATTACAGTCTTCTCTCCTCAGCCTCTAATCTTAAAAAAGGAGAGGACAGAAACCCCATCAGACTCACTTAGATTTCCCCCTTCCTTTCTCACAGCAGTTGCAGACAAAAAACCCGAGTGGCTTACTTATCTGAGTGCGCATCGTATTACAGAAACCTAGTAAGAAACACTGTCCCAGGCTTCCCTGATCGCTGACATACGAGCCAGGTGCCAGGAGGGTGTAAGCGTTACCTTCGCTCCCTGCTGCCGAAAGGATACTGCCACCTTTGGAGTCATTTTCGTAACCATCTCCTGTGTGAAGTCCTGTTCAGGCTGGGCTTTCAGGGAATGAGAACAGTGCCAGTGCAAACAAGGATAGTTTTGAGAAGCAGAACAAAAAGAAATTAGTTCTTGCAGTTGTTTTCTTGTTTACTACTAGCAAACAAACAAACAAAACAACAACAACAAAACCCAAATAAATAATCCCTCAAAATTTTAGCAATAGTTTTTCATTCCCACCTTTAAGAACATGCCTTTTTGGCCTTTTTCACAAGCAGCAGCTTCATTTATCTTAGTTTTAAATGGACAGCCGAGATGGCTTGTAAATTCCCAGTTTGGAAATCGTGACCCTAAGCTGTGCTGCAGGTGACATTTGGTACCCTGACAGCTAGCAGGATGGCCATGAATGTACTGCCTCGTTTCAGCTTATCACCCCCTCTTCTTTGGAAAAGTCACTAACATCTTCAGTCATCATGAGATGTCTGCTGGCCACAGCAAGGCATTCATGTTTAGGATTCTGTCCATCCTACCTGAAAGCCCCTTTAAAACACTGTTTACAGTAGGTTGGACAAGGGCTGCAGTGCTTTTGACAGCGTTTGAGACGCAACGTGCAAGTCACAGCTGCAACTCCACTTGCCACCAAAAGAGCAGGCTGAGTGGTGTGTCCATCTTCCCCAGGCACCTGGATCTCTTCTTCCTCCTTACAATTGGCTTAGAATTATTTTCACCCCCACACGACAGAGACCTACCAGCCACCTTTTCAGTGCCTTCAATTCTTAATTACAAAAAAAATTGTTATCTTCGAAATTTTAAGGCTGGGGAGGAAAGATGCAATCATCTTATTCAACTTCCAGAGCATTCTCACACTAAATACTTCTACCCTAAGCCTTCCCTATTGAGCACATTAACTTGTCTTTAATACCCTGTATAATACCTTTCAGCAAGGCCTCAAAATTTGAGTTCAAAGACACTTCCTTTGGTGCTCTGCTAGCAACTTTCTCCTTTAACGTCCATCAACAGATCAGATCTGACCACTCATTATTTCTGATGTAACTAATATAAGATGCCATATTTACTTAATTTTTGTCTCCCCTCCCATTTTTCTGCCACGAAAATTGAATTCAAGTAGAAGATGGGTAGTGGCAGTGGAATTCAGTTCTAAGTATAAGTAGTATTCCCTTCCCTCTTATTTTTTCCATTTTCTTTTCTGAATAGTGCTTTGCACAAATATGGAGACTTATTCCTGTTTGGGACTGATGGCCTGTTCATTCTAGGCAAAATTACTTTTACCCGCTTTGCAGCACTCAGGCCATCATAGTCGCTGTCTGCCTTACCAGTTTTCCAGCCTGGAAGATGGACGGTATGCATCTGCCAAATCTTGCACCAAGTAGCCATCACCCCTCGGAGGACCCTCCTCATCCAGACATGAGTTTAAAAAAAACAAAACAAAACCAAAACCAAGCAAGCCCACAAATTTTTGAACATCAAAATAAATCTTCAGTTCCACTCTTCCTTTTCAAATTGCATTGTCAGTCCTTAATTAAGTCACTGGAGGAAATGGGCTCTCCTCCTCTGGATGGATGAGAGGGAGGGAAAATGAAAGAGGTGAATGTCTGCTCTCTTTCAGTACTTTAGTAGTACTTAAAGAGATTCCAGTAAGAGTCATTGCACAATAGCAAAGGACATTTTGTTCTTCAGATGCTGACTGTTTTCCAGACATTTTGATTAAATTAGGCAGACATAGCAGGTCTGTACCCTAGCACTGGAATTGCAAGTTTACTCTGGTTTTGCAGCAGGCTGTTAACTAAGGTCGTGAGAGAAGCAGCAATAATATTTCAGTTATATAGCTGGAAAGATATTTATTACATAGACATTCCAAAATAGCAGTTGCAGGGGTCTGGTTTACAGACACCATTTGGGATAATGCATTCTGAAGTGATGCTGTCAACATCTTACTCCTTGCAGAGAGGTTGAGTAAACAGTTTTAACCATTTCTATGGGGCAGTAAAAGGATTTTCTTTCCAATGAAGATAGTCCCATTAGCTTTTTGCAATACCTATGGTATCTCAGTCTTTCACAGTGCCTCTCTTAATCTCCTGCTGCATGCTGTGGGTACACTGACAACCAAGATAACAGTGAGTTGTTTGGCGACTAATTCAGTGACAAAGAAAATGCTGTGTGGAGATGGAAAACAGAAAATTCATGCTTTTTCTACACCCATGTGTTCAAATTATCCACAGGACACCCCCAGATGCCATTGCCTCCTTGTCATGTTGAAACGTTGGCATGAAAAATGAAGTTTGCTCAGTCAACCCATTGCAGACATCGCCATGGAGCATAAATAGACAGTGTTGAATTGAGGCATGAAGCCTGGTACCAAATCAGGCTCAGAGCCCTGTACAGCAGGGAGCAGAGCTGGAGCTAACTCTATTTCATCTGAAAAAATCTTCCGATTCCTTCAGAGACTTTTCAAGTGGATTCCAGCGTCTCTGGTTCTCCCTGAGATGTTCAGCAATGCATGGAGCATGCTCCTCCACTATCCTTTTGAGGAGGACACTGGGTGAGGACAAATACGTCATGCTGCCTCCCAAGAAAAGCAGCTCTGTGTCCCGAGGCCTGGAAGAAGCCTGGGAGCTGGGGTAGAGTCTTAGGGCTGGAAGTAACTGTGGTGGGAATAGTCCAGGCAGCAAAATGTCCTACCACAGTTCTGTCAGCAGTTGCACACTGGTATCAGAATTACACACATACAGGACTTTGAAGGCACAAAGCATTTTTTTTTCAGTATCCATATGCATCAATTAAAAAAAAAACAGGAAGATTTAGAGAAAGATTTCTGCAGACAGTCAACAACTGTGTTCAAATGAGGGCTGAGTACACCTGGGTGAAGCTGATACTTTTTAGGTTTAATCAGAAACTTTGGAGCTGAGCTCTTTATTCCTCTCTGCTTCCAGCCTGAATGGTCTGGTCTCTCCTCCTTTCACCAAAGTGCAGCTTTCTTTTTCCTTAGTCTGGCTTGGGAAATGCTCTTTTCAACGAGCAACTATCCCACGTATTTTTCTAGTTGTAGAAAACCCTGTTCTGGTCATTCAAGACAACTAACCTGTGTAGACTTCCATTTTCTTGATGTTCAAATTTCACCTGCTCTCTTTTTTGCTTTTTAGTTCACATAACCCTTTCCAGTTTTACTTCTTTTCTTCCTCTCTCCATCCTCAGTCAGACAGTGAATCAAACTTCTGAATCTACCTTCTTAAGGCAAAGTGCTCAGAAACAGGCACTGGCCCTTCCTTCCTTTAAATAAATAATTATTTTCTAGGGCAGACACTGAACTTTCAGACAGAAAGAGATAAGTCAGCAACGTGCAGAAGAGCTTGTTGCCTTTCTTGCAGCAGAGCACTCCCAGGCAGGTAGATGAAACATTTGCATTGCCATCCCACCCTGAAATACTTTCATCTGCCTGTTCCCAAGGCATCATTTGCATAAAGAGCAATCTACAGGAGAGCTGCCTAAATAATCTTGCTTCTGCATCAGAAATATAGTTTAATTTTTTCTCAAATGAGCAAAGCACCTTTATGTGTTAAACCATTTTCAAGTGGGAGGTATCCCACTAAAACATTAAAGGTATTTTAATAGGAGGGCAGCCCACTAGAATTTTAACTACTATCCACAGAGCAAAGTGTATGCAGAGGAGCAAAATATACAGAAGCACGGGGTAAAATATTCAGCCGTCTTTTTAAGCAGAGCCTGTGTCAGAGAGACCTGAAAACCTTACACAACCTGCTCTTATGACAGTAGACTAAAAAATAAGAACTAAAGAAATCACCCACAAAACATCATCAATGGGCTTAAATAAAACATTATGCATAAAAAGAAGTATTTCTGTACGTTTTCCCCTTGCTTGGGTTTTTTTTTTCCCTTTTCTTAACTGCCTCCCCCCCCCATTTCTTCGGCACTCTCCTCCACCCATCCGCCTCCCAGCCCTCCTTTCGCTTGCGCAGGAGCGAACCCTGGGCAGCGCAGGAAATGCTTTTCCTGCGTTTCCTTCGTTGCGACGGAGGTGAGAAGCTGGCCCCAGCGCGCCAGCCGGGCTCACAGACGCTCGCCGCGGTTAAGGGGGAGGAATTTGTAACGCCCTGATACAGCCAGTGCTCTTTGGCACCAACGGCATGCAGAAACGCAAAGAGAGGGCAAAATGAAACTTGCAAGGGAAATACCCCTTCAAACATTTTCTAACAGTCGAACACCTGTCTCAGCACCCTTGGTACAGGCTTGGTAACGTTTATATAGGATGAACTGGGGCATTCGTCTCTCCATCATCTGCCCTGTGACTAGGATACCATTTCCGAAATCACTACAGCGATCAAAAAAAACATTCATGGGGCCAAACTAAGTCCAACACCAAATCCTTCCTCAAACTCCCCACAATTTATTTATTCTGTTTGCAGCCAAGGAAACTTGGAAATTCCTTCTCACTCATGCTTTTGGATGGCTACTCTGCATCACCAGTGGCAGTCTGAAAATTTGATGTTGTTTTGTGCCGTTCACACCTTGAGCTGCATGAACAATCCATAGCTGTGATGTTATTTTTCTTATATCAAACTCAGGACGTGTGTGAACAAGACGTTTTTTTCTTTGGTATGTGCAAATGTCAAGACTGGTGCCTACTCTATGCGAAGTGCTTAAACCCATTTCAGCTGAATAACTTGTGCAACAAAGATTATCTTTCTGTATATTCCCAGATAATAGTTCAGCTGGCTGAACTTTACTTTGCTCTGAGCTGCAAAATTAGGGGCATGTAAGAATTATCCGTAGTGGCACGCAAGCAACATCAGCCTCTATTGCCAGGAGTATTACGTTTCTCCTGACTGCCCTTCTGCGACGCCTCGGAATTCCTCGTGGCAGAGTAACCCGCGTAAACTCGCCCAGAGCACGGCTGTGTCTCCCCCGTAGCCGAAGCACCCCCGGCATTCGAATGAAGAATTAACACTTTCTGCTTTCTCCTCTTACTATCGAGATCGAGTGAAACATCGCCCTGGGTTTCGAAACAGCGCCAAGGCCTGTTTTCACACATTTCTTTCAAAAAGAAATTTGGAAATTTCTTTTCTTGAATTCTTTTTTTGAACTTTCTGTTGAAATTTCCTGAGAATCTCTTCCAAAAGAGCTTTTCAATTCTGATTTTTTTTCCCCTCTCCTGCCTAGGTGCAGTGACGGCCGCAGCTCTGCGCTGGGCAGGGCGTCGCGGCGGCCCTGCCCGACACCTGGCAGCCCTCCCCATGGCATCCTCCGCACCGACCCACCCTCCTTCCCACCGCAGCCAACAAAGGCCCGATTGTGCCCGCACCGAGCGGCAGGGCTTGTTTTCGAGCCGTTGGTCCTCTGGGGAACGCACCCAAGTCCCCCCCCGGCTCCCGACACACCGGCACCCGAGACATGGCACGGTTGACTTCCCTCCCTGCATCCCCAGGGCCTCCCCACCGCGCCGCGGCCGCGACCTTTTGTAAACTGGCGGCTGCCCAGCGTGGCGTGGGCTGCTCTGGATCCAGGCGACACGCCTGCGCGCCTGAAAACGCAGGCTGTGGTTTGGGGCTTGTAAGCACGTCGCGTTTCCTTGGCAAGCTGTGACACCTGTGCCAAAGCAAAGCAGGAGAAATACAGGAAAAAGAGAAGCAATGGCCGGGTATCCTCTTGAATAACAACATAGTTGTTCTAAATATTAGCACCTCTACACCTAGGAAGGAGAGGTTTTTCTTTTCTAAAAATACGTTTCCTTATTCAGTATTATTTTTCACCGACTATAAACTTACTTGCAAGCAGTTTGACAAGCAGCCCGCCAGTGCAGCTTCAGCCCGCCATTTGCACCACCGAGAAGACAGACAGCAGCGTGCTCGAGCACCAACAACAGTTTTCCTGAGGAACTATATAACTGCTGGAGCACTTTAGCTGAGGACAGGCTCTTTGATACAACCCCGTGTATTCACACAGACTGGCCAAACCCCAGTGTCTCTGGGCACGGCAGGTGTTTCTTTGCCCCTTGCTCTCAGTTCCTAGCCACGCTGCTTAAATGCTTGCTCTCTTGCAGACATTTTCTTAGAGCGTATTTCCAATTTTGCTGTTTTCTGCGCCCCCCTCTCCCCTGCTGTTTGCTCACCGGAGAGAGCTGTGCGATAGTTAAACAATACCCTGGGAAATCCAGCCAGAGCTCCACGCTTTCAGCTCCCCTGCAAGCAGCTCAAATCCACAGCTCGCGTGTTGAACGAGTCTTTTTTTCCTCCCTTTTTTCAATCTGCCCAGCTCTCCGTTGCATTTACTCATAACAGAAGGGCAGCCATTTCACCCACCAGTTCCAGTCAGTTTAACCCAACCCATAACACCATCATTGTAGTCAGCTTGCTGAGAGCTGGAAAAATTAGACATACCTGTTTGTAATGAATGCTGGTAATTACACAACACACAAACAACAAAGCAGTCTGCTAGATCAAATCACTCCCTCAATTTGAAGACATTAACATTGATAATTGCATACTGTGGGAGCTCAGAGGCACTAAACAAGATTGCCTCCTCCATACTCATCGTAAGAGACAGTACCAGAGCAGAGGAACTTACATTCTAGGAGGCGAAAGATATATGGTATCTCTTCTACGGATGAGGAATGGGATACAGAAATAATCATTCAGCCAGAGACGTAATAAAGAATGTGGGGTAGAGCTGGAACCGGGTTACCATAAATACTTGCCTGTAGCTTTGGCATTAAGCCATCTTTCTAAGACAAACTCTGGGACAAAACTGAAAGATCTTGTGAGGATGCCCAGGATCCACAAATTACATCTCTGTGTGTAATTCTTTCTGAAGACCAATTTCTCATTTCCCAGTTTACTACAGATGAGTCTACAAGAGTAATTGAACTTTTATATCTGTCTGTCCCGGTGGTGAAAGTGAAATATTTTTAGCCTCTACAGGGGAGGACACACTGTAGACAGTGGCATTCACACATGGCTGCTCCATTTTGGTTAGAGTGTGATGCAACACCTTAAATCAGCTTATTTCTGGATTCATGATTTTCTGCTATCGGTCCCTGCAAATGTGATTGCCAGAGAGATGCTTTTTGATCTAGGTTCCTATACCTGGGAGAACAAAGCCATGACTTTCCAAACCTCACCAGGTTTGCCACTTTTTTTTTCCCCGCCTAGTAACGAGCCAGTACTGTAATTGCACTAGACCAGAACATGAGAATTCTCCCACCCAGCATTTAATTTGATTTTCACCTCCATTTCTACAACTGTACCTTCTTCAGTCCGCTTAGCTGTATAATGTAAAAATAATATATTCAACACAAATGCAGGTATCTTTTAAAACAATCGCTGTTTTCCACACCCACCACCTGCAGCAGGGTGAGGTGTCACTTGCACTGCGCATCACGTCACCTACAATTACCAAGACACATCAATGTTCTTGCAAGGCAGCAGCATACTAAAAGCCTGATATTTGCCACCACTGATGCTGGAGGCTGGAGAATGTAGGAACAGAGCTGTAACACAGACCTGACTTCAGCGCTCATTTTACTCACTGCCTTGCAAAACTCCCACGTGCTTTAGATCCCTGGGCAGGACCCCAGCCAGTCCGCCTGCCCTAACTGCATAAATTCCCAGCATGGTCTCTAGAGATGTGCAGGGAGGTCTTCTGTATACGGAGATGCTCCTTTGGGCTGCGAGTGAAGGGAACTGATGGGAAGTGCTAGGTGCCTCCATCCATGATGAGAGCATTTGATAAGGTTAGAAACATGATTTCTAAACTCTGCTTAGCCTGAGAGAGACTGAATTTAGACTTTCTACACTGAAGACAGCTCTCTGACCCTTGGGCCTTGGAGAATTTGGGGGAAAGCCTTCACCCCTCCCTCTGTGGGTCGCTGTGCACAGGCATGCAACATGAGGTTGACTCTTCCTCAGGAGCGGGTTGTCCTGTCCCTCCACCACACTAACCCACCAGAGAGAGGGAGTTGCAGCCCCAGGCACATCCAGGCCTTCCGGCCACCCCAGCGCAGTCACGCCATGCAGGTTCCTGCCTGCCTGAACCGTGACAGCCCAGAGATACCTGTCTCTTGTCTAACAGGTGCTTTTAGGCACGAATAGGTGACTACAGTAAGTGCCCAGGAAACTTCCAAGTGCAGTATAGAGACGCCTTGCAGTGCAAGAAGCAGACAGACTGGATTATCCTCTAAGCCTTAGGCTTTAGGCACGTAAGTCTCAATTTAAGCAGGCTGGATCCTGCACAGAGCTAACACCTCATTAAGTACTCATGTTCTTTTTCCAGGCCTTTCATAGCTCCTTGTCTATCAGCTCTCCCCGCTTAAGTTCCTCTCCTCCTAGCACAATGGCACCAAAAACATAGACCTGGTCAGAACATTTTCAAAGTGGTATTTAGTCAAATGTCCCACTACATCAAAGATGAAACATCTCAGAGGAAGGTGAACATTTCAACAGAGTTTTGTTTGTGACCAAAATGAAAACCCCCAATTGGATATCTGAGGTCTTTGATCTCAAACTAAGCATTTCAACACAGATCTCTCATAAAGGCATTTGAAAGGGGCTGTTTTGTATTTTGTTCCCACAAAAGATACAGAGAGACTTCAAAAACCTCAAGAACTTTCCATGGGATGGAATGGCCATTCTTCATCCAGTTCTGCTCTAACGCTTCACGGGAGAGGGTCTCAAGTAGGTGTGTTCATGTCAACCACATTGGTCATTCAAGAAAAAGTGACTGGAAGCATAATGCATGTTCTCCTCCTTGTTTTCCTTCAAAAAATTGCAATAAGATAAGGTAAGAATTCACTGAACATTTTGCTTATATCTCCTAAAAAGTCAAAAGAAAAAATTAATAATCACCTTATTAAAACATACTTCATGATTACAAAGTGTCCGAGAACCTCTTGTATCAATTTCTCTTCCTATGCATGTCCAATTAGTCTTTAAATAGTTTACTTCAAGCTTTTATATAAGGAATAGTCTAGCTTGGTTTATGTCTTTTTAAAAGACATTTAGTAGACATTTTGTGCAAGTAATTATTGAAGTTGCAATAGAAGAAAAAAAAAGGGGCTATCTTCTAACTCCATTACTGTACATTAATATATCTTCACTGACATTTACTGTCAGGACTCAGTTTTCCTTACGGTCAATCTAGTTCACACAATTTAGTCTCTTACTGGCTGGGAACTTTTCAGACTAAGAATATCTCACAGTCCCTCTGTTGCATGATCATTCCCTCAATTTTAGGTGTCTGTATTATCAATCACAACTATAGACTATTCTGAAAAATAAATTATTTTCCTTGGAAACTGTTATGATTAGACTCAGAAGTGTGAATAAGATTCAGGAAATGTTGCCTTTGCATGGTGTGCATTCTCTGGAACAAAGAAAGCATTTCTATTTTCTACCTACATTTCAGCCTTTCGCATTTTTTGAGTGTAATTTGCATTTGAAATTAGGACAGAGTGTAGGTTGACGCTGCAATTTTTTCCTTCCTCATGTTATTCTTCTGCCAGGTGGGCCCTTGTGTTACTCTCCCAATTCCTCACTACATTGCAGCCAGTTCATATGGTCATATGAAATTACTGTCAATATAATGAAAGCATTTCATTTCAAGTCTCCTGAACTTACTAATCTACTGATTCATCAACAACTTTGTGCTTGCTTGTATCCTAGTGACCCTCTAATGGGAATGAATGACATGTTGGATTCACTATATATAGTGAATATATATACACACACTATATAGTATATATATACACACACACTATATAGTATATATTTATAGATAATACAATATACAATATACAATATATAATATATACCATATT
>NW_010525429.1:0-46799 GCF_000687285.1 Phaethon lepturus | reverse complement strand
AAGCCTGTAGCGTTGCATGGGGTTGTGAAACATTGTTATGAGTTTCTTTCATATGGAAACCTGTAAGTGACAGAAACTTGGACCTTTTCATGGATTTATCTATAATTTTTAGCTGGGAAATTTTGGGCTACAGTAAATTTGCCACAATTACTCCTATTTGTTATATCCTGAGCAGTCCTTAAGCTGTTCAGAAGTGCATCGGGGGGCTGCATATTTAGTGTTATCTGCTCTCATGCACGGATAGCACTGCTTTGCCTCTTCTCAGCACCTTCCCTAGCATATAAATCACAATGGTCACCACTGAAAACACAATTTTTGTCAGAAACTCCTGTGTTGCACAAGAATAGCCTCCATAAGAGGACACACAGACCTCTGGATAATAAATGCCATTTTCTACTACTGCAATAGACAACCGGCAGAGGTAAAAGAAAACAGGGTCTACAGTTGGCCCTGCCATCTTCCAAAAGCTCTGCTTTGAGAACTTTTCCTTCCCTCCTTTCTCTCTCTCCTTTCAAAGCCAAACTGGTTTGGGACAGGTCTTTACTGGTATTAACTTAGATTCATTTGTTTCTATTGTGAGATGGCTATGTAACTGCTTTCCACTGTGTATAAACTCTGAAGTTCTACATACATCCCACAACAGTAAAAGTAGTCTGTGTATACATTTCTGTAGATGAACTTATCCTTTATACTAGACTTGTGATTTATTAAAATAATATCATGGTAATAGTAGGAAATTGATACCCTGTCCTGGATGAGCATCTTGCAAAATAAAATACATTGTCAGGCAGGATATAAAAGTTAAGAAAAATATTAGAATGAGTTTTGATTTTCCAGACAGTTTTGTTTTCCTGTCTCTTCCTGTTCTGATACGTTCAGAAAGCATTCCTCTCTCTGAAATTTACACCAGAGGTTTTCAAATGCTGTGAAATTTAGTTCGTGGTTGGTTCATGATGTGAATTCTGCATGTTTGCAACATGACTCACATTTTACAAGAGTATATATGAAAAACAGTCACATGCATCGTAAAGGTCAACACAACTTTTACTAAACTAGATGACTTCAAATAAGAGTTGTTAAGAAAACCCTTGAAATCCAGGATACTGCAATATTATTGACCTGGACTCCTTCACAGTAAAGTATGGGTAGGAATTTTGGCTTCCCCTCACTTGGCGGTTTGGATGAGGAAGGGGTACTTGAGTACTAAATAAGCCTTCTCAGATGGAGGAGATGAGAATGATGATGGGTACAGAGCACTTGGGCAGCATTCCTGAAAAATCCAGGGGAACTAATTAGGAATTAGTCAACCAATATTAGTCAAGAGTGTATTAAAATACCAGGGGACAGCTTCTGTACCTCTGAATCATTTCTGACATTGGGCTCTTCCACCGAGGACACTGTCACAAAGTATTTTTTTAAAAATGTTTTGTTTGGTGTATTTCTCCTCTAAATTTTTGCTTTTCAATTCAAAGAAATAGGCAAAACATTTTTACATCTAATGCAGTTGCACCTCACGGAGTATCATAAATGCATGGATTTGTGAAAGGTAATCAGATATCCTGTTCTGTTTCTGTCATATTCTCTAAACCACCACTCAAAGTTTGTAAACAGACAGCAGGTACATTCCGAACACATGCAGAAGTTAATATTCATGCTAACATTATTTAAATGTTCAGAATAAAAGTAATATTAAACCTTATATTACTATTCAAGAAATCAGAGTGATATTAATTTTACTTTCTCTGATAGTTCCTCTAATGCATGCCTATAAGGGAATTTCCATTCATTCCTCTAATTATTGCTTGTAACACCAGTCTTTTGCCAGCCTTGTGCATAAAAGGTGGGACCTATTTCACCTGACTTGAATTATTCACTGAGGAGATGTTTACATTTAAGCCAGTGAAATTCCTAGGTAATCTAGAATCCTTTTATGTCTACTGGAGGTAGACATCTAACCTCAGTATCACAAATCCTTCTCCATGAGAATCTACTTCTATTCAGGGGTTGCTCCTGTGTGTAGAGAGTGAAGGATTTTTCTTTTCTTTCCTTTACCTAGTCCCTATGAAGTTCCTGAGCCAGCTGCTGAATCACACTCTCAAATACCAGGTGTCTTCTCGTTTTTCCCACGTGGTAAGAAACCTTCAAAAATTTCCCGATACTGCAGCATAAGGGCTATCACAGCAGGAAGCTACCTTAGAAAATGAAACCTGTTCATTCCCTCATGTACCTTGTGGCTCCATCACCTATTTAGCAATGTCTGGGACAACCTCAGCACCTACATGTCCAGGTGAGGAGACAGGACATTCGTAGCAGCAATACAGTGAGCAAAGGGGCTGGAAGAGAAATTTGGGATGACCTTGTTGGATGGGTTCTTGGGAGGGAATGAGGAAACTTCTCTTCTGAATAGTTCGGTGTCTGGCTGCTTAGGCTTGCTTAGGGCCCCATATTATCCAACAGTGACCCACGGGAAGGCTTATGACAAGCTCCTGGACAGACCTGATATCTCTCTCAACCAGCAGACAGTGATGTACACTGTCTAGCAAGCCAGTATGTATTCCTGAAACCTGGGACGTATTAATATTGGCTATGTCAAGAACAGCAGCACTCTCCTGAAAAGCATTATATCAAAGGCTGATCCTGATGTAACCACAAATCGATTGGCTGCCATGGTGATGTGCGTCTGTTAGGAAGATTGTTTCTAGGAATGACACCAGAGAAAACACAAGCTTTGATTATTTGACACAAACCAGAAAAAAAAGTAAATTTTTGTGCACAGGCAGGTGAATGAGATTAACCCACGTGTAGCTAAATTGCACTCAAAATTAAAGCTACACTGTTAAGGTCTTCAAATTTGAATGAAATGTGCCCGTGAGAACCCACCTACTGTGTTGTGCCACCGATTGACTGCAAACAGCCTGCTGCAAGTGACGGTCACCACGGCAGGAATGGTCAGGTGGGGCAGCGTGTTGGCTGCCACGTGTGTGACGGGGGAGTTTGATGGGAACTTCAGCACCATGATGACATCCTGCTGCATCTGATCTTTAAACATGAGGGGGCTCTGTGGAAGGAAACACTGTTGAGTAGAAAGGGGAAGAGAGCAGAAGAAAACAGAAGGGATAACACAATTAGTGAGGAGGTCTGAGGAAAAACGAGGTTAAAAAAGAGCAGGCAAGCATGTGCACATACCGGGAAAACAACACTACCTGTGTGTCTATGCTAGTGATGGAGGAGAGCAAGATCAGAAGCTATTATCGGATCATTACACGAGGGCGGACGGGTGGAGAATAGGTATGGCAAGGGTTATTGTTATAGGGCACAAAATGACCATTAGCATTAATTAATACACAGTAAAATGTAAATTTATAAAGCAGTTAATATTTATATAATACAGATATCAGTCAAATAAAAGAGTTAATCAGTTAATACTTCATAAATATAAATGCTATAAACTACAACGGTTGAAAAAATAAATTTTATGAGAGACTCAAAAACTCACAGATATTTAATTTTTTAAAGTGAATTTTTTAAATGAAATACAGCGTTTCCCGTAGAAAATTTAATTTTATGTAAAGCATATACTTACTAGGGAGTCTGTAAGTAATCATAAACCTATTTGACGATTCTACAAGTGACACAGTTTTTTTGTACGTGGACAATAATACTGTTATTAAGTACTGTTTTTAATGTGGGTTTTTTCAATCAGTTATAACAAATAGAAATATTTCTGAAAGTTCAAATAATCCCTTCTATTTATCACTTTAAATTATTATCAAAAATGTATTATCCATATCTTAAGAATATAAAATAAATATTATATATGTTTGACATCTACACATTATTTAAAATCACACAGCTAACACTTCCAAATCAATTCCCACTTTCACAGCATATAGTTAGATAGAGTGATTTCCTTGTAGATAGACAAAATTATTGAAACTAATGCACGTATTTCTGTCAAATTAAAAAACTTAAAGGAAAACATCTGGCTCTAAGCATTTAATCAAAGGCACTGAGGGGCACATAGATCTGTCTCGTTCAGTCTGGCTATTTCAAATAATTCTTTGCAAGAAGTAGAGAGAAGAATGCGTTGGGAATGAATTTTGGATTTCAAACTGAAATTCAAAATATACATTGTATTCTCCAAGGGGAACAGGCAGGAGGATTCCAGCATGGTTTTAACTCCGATACTTCATTTTTGTCAAGCAGGCATTGTTCATAAATCAGCCCCTCACAACGCATCCTTTAAACCAAAAGAAAACAGCATGCTCACTCTAAGAAAAGCCTACAGTCATCCCCACTACTTGCAGACGTAAGAATGTAAATATGTATTTATCAAGTATATATTTATGAAGATAGGGCCTTTTTATACAATATTAGACAGGAAAAGTCAGGACTACAGGAAGCGAAAGGTATTCAAACCTCCACCTTGCTCTGCTAGAGCACTGCGAGCCGTTGCTGCCAAGAGAAAGTATAGCTGCATGGGCAACGCAGGGCATTAGAAGTGTTGCTTAATGGGTACTTTATGACCTACAAAGGATCCTCAGGTTCAAAGGGAATGCATTCCCGGCCAGCAGTTATGTCTCACCAGGTGCATGGCAGAGCTCCGAGGTGGATGGGGCTCAATGAGCAACTGCGATGGCGTCTGTCCAAAGTTCTGTATCTGCGCCTCCATGGCCTGCGGGCAAGGGAGAGGGACTGTCATGAGCAATATGCGTCAAGGAGAGAGGTCAACACACTGTGTGACAATGCAGGCATATCCCAAGTCAGCCATGAAAAAAGTCCAGAAAATTCACCCGGTGCTCTCCTCCCAGGCTGCAGACTCATCCAAGTGTTAGTATTTTGTAGACAAGCTTTGCTTCTCCTTTCAAGCATGCTTCAGTTAACCAACTAACCATTCTCATTTCCAGTAACTGGCGTTATATGTGAAAATGTTAACCTGTGAGGACATGCAGTTCAGGTCTTGAGAGAGGTTTTTTTTGCACTAAAAAGAACATATATACCTTAATAAAGTCCTTTGTAAGGAGGAAAGTATGAGGATCTCTAATAAAATAAGCCTCTGGAATCTTAAATGGGGGGAAAGAAAAGCAAACTGAGAAACAAAATTCATGTATAAAATATAATAAAAACAAAACAATTACTATTTCAACAACGACATTAATAGGTTAAAATAAAAAAATGCCAGAAACAAATCTTGCCAGGCACATTCACAGTAATGTAAAAATCTTTCCAAGTCGCATACATTCACTGAGTATTTATTTCATGCTTAATTTTATTGCATTTTTTCATGGGCTTGCAGGCTTCACAGGTTTGAAATGAAAACTTAGCAATCTCAATGCATTCTTCAAGACTTAAATCTACTTTCAGAATAAATCTGGAGTAATTCGATAGGGAGTAGAATACAGCGCATATACTGAGATGCTTCCAATACACACACAGTTCATTCAAACAAAAATATATGTAAGATATATTCTTAAAAACTTTGGCAAAAGATTGCTGCTTGTAAAAGCAGCACTGTTAAAGAACACTACTTATTTTTCAGACAGGTACTATTTTATTTGACCTTGTAAAATTGAGTCTGAAGTGTTCATAGAAAACTAAACTGGCAGATTTTGAAATGCGCTCTGCATTAAGTACCTATATATATAGTGCACCCTGCACTACTGACCCTTAATATTTTTCTTGTGAGCTTTATGAATTTTTCATTCGCTACTACACAAGAAACATGAAAAAACACAGAAAACATTACTATCTTGGTAAATTATGTTATTTCTTTCAGACATAAAATGGTAAGAAGCACAATAAATACTTCGTGATACAGAAGAATCCTTTTAATCTACGCATTTTGTAATTCCTACAAGCCAATCTGTATTTTCCTCTACTTCACAACATAGGTGCAAAAATAGATGTTAGAGAGAGATTTCCTTACAAACAGGTCACTAATGTCTACCACTCTTGATGCCCTAGATTGACAGGTATATAATGGAATACCACAAACAAACATTTGCTGAAGAAGAAACTTAATGCAACATCCAGTCAAACGGCTGAAGGACTTTCAATGGATTGTAGCCCTAGCGCAACTGATGCTGTAATTATGCCGGTACAGGTGGTTTCTTGTTTGTTGACTAATTCAGAGTGAACTTCAGTCTCCAAGTCACAGAGTGTTTCTTGGGAACCGATGAGCATCTCTGGTTTTATTAACATCACTTAATGGTGAATTAATTTAAAAATCATAGAGTAATTTTATAGCAAACCATATGTGTGTACGTGTGTACGTGTCTATACAGCAGCTACCTATATGTGCCATACAAATAGTATCTCTTTACACACTGTGTAGATACCTTCATGCAGACATTTTTTATACAGGAACATAAAATTCTCTTCAAGTCAGATCAAAGGTAGCATTTTCTATTGCATTCAGTACTCTAGAACTGATTTGCCTGGTGGGGAGAAGGGAAGGGATTGATACTTGTTTGTGAACTTCATTTTCAAAATGACAAAGACTAATATTAACAATATCAGGCACTGCAGGATACATGCTTCCACACCGATGTCAGTAATATTTTCAGAAAAGTAATTTCCATTTTTCTTTTTTCAAATAATTATCAAGGTTAATTTAATTTTAATTTTTGAAAGATTTCTGTGTTGACGTAAGAGTGTGAATTGTATTTGGCAGCAATATTGAACAAAAAGCAGATCTTCCTTTCCACCCTTTATAGCCATCCTTTAAATGATATTTCTGTTCTCTCACAGGCACATTGAAATGAATTATTAAATTTTTTTCCAGTGCAGCCCAATTCTAATTTACATGTTTACTTTCATATTGTCTGGTCTTGGCAAATTCTGATTGTTTGGCTGTAAATTCTGCACACATAAACTTTGCTGGCTTTGCCTCCCAGTTTAGGTAGATTTATGATAGTAACAGAGGAAGAGAAAGATAAGAAGAATATGATAATAAACCAGCATGAATTTTTCAGATTATGAGGAATGGACATTTAAAATATAACCGTGGAAAGCAATGGTTATTTTACAGCTGAAGATGTCCTGGTAAATACTCACTTACAGACTTTATCACGCCCATAATTTTATAACATTTAAGTTAATGCCAAGTCCTTCTGTAACCAGAACAAATGCAGAATCAAGACCTTGATATTCAGGGAATATTGAATATTTTTGCTGGTTTGCACTTAGAAGACAACTGCCTCTCCCCAACCCCATGGACAGTAATGTTATGTTTTTCTTTCAAAAATGCCATTTGTAAAACTGACAACTCTTAGAAGCATTAAAGAAACTGAACACTGTTTCTTAAAGTATCCTTGTAATATTCAACTACTGCACTGAGGCTGTGGTCTAGACAACACCACAGCTGTGCACAGCAACAACTGGTATTCCTCTCTGGAGCTCACACCACTTAAAGAGAACACAAAAACCTTGTCAAAACTTAGCACAGGAGATAAACATAAGCATACAGAGATAAAGTGACTGGCCCAAGGGTATTCCTAATGCTGCCTTCTATCAGATCACTTGACACAAAATGAAAAGCAGGTACAGAACAGATCTGTGAATAATAATGTAATACATTGATTTGTTTACAAGAAAACTCCAGCTGTATCTGAAATTAATCTGAAAACTGCTACGTGTACACCGCAGTTTTTCTTGATCTGTAAATCATCAGATTTTAGATTTATTTAACGATCTTAAACATTCTAGTAAATCGATTCCTTTTTTCCCATCGGATCTTGAGTATTGTGTACGAAGTGCTACACCACTCCCTGAGAGACACATTCTAGTCAATTTAATACAAATTTTAATAAAATAAAGTTTATTCTCATTTCACCTTCAAATGTCCTTCACTTCGAAACAATATAAGCTTGGAATTCAGCATCTGCCAGATTTAACGGTTTTGGAACAGTAAAATGGCAATTATATTAGTTTTTACTTTCTTAATAAGGTGTTGCAGAAAAGCTATTTAGTGAGCTGATTTGAGATTCCCTGCTGTTTTTAATACACATAAAATGAGATTTGTACTCCAGACACTTCAGGGAATATCTGTTAGGATATGATCATGTATTGCAGAAAGATAAAATGTGTCTTAGCCTATTATTTGATAATCGTAGGTCAGAACAAGGAAGGAAAGAAAACCTGCAAACTTGCTGGCAATTCGAAGTTTAAAATGAGTTGACCTCATACATCCTAATTTATGCAATAAATTTGCTTAAAGTTTTAAGCAAAACACAACTTCATAGCATTTAACATTGGACACTTGACAATAATACAGACAGATTTATGTTATATGTTTACATACATTTTGGTCAAGAAATCAATATATCAAATCATCCAGTCTTATGAGCTATACTAATCTTAGATACAATGAGCAATATCCTCAATATATTTTGCTCAAAGGAAATAAATTATTTGGTTCCAATTTTTCTGCTTAAAGGCAGACAGTACATTCACAAGGACAGTGGGATGATCGTCTGCAACCTGGAGGATCAGTCCTTAGTGTCAGCTTCCTGTGGAATGAAGAGTTCAATACATCTGCTTTGCTCATTATGCAATCTACTGAAGTATTTGGGTTTTATTTCTTAATTCTTGTTGAAAGAAATACAAACCTGCCATTAAATAATTCAAGCAATCTGTTTCTTTAGGTATAAGAACTATTTTTAGTGGTCAAAGGCAATGCCTCCAACAGCAGCAGTGTAACTCAACAGGAGCAGAGCTGCAGAGCAAAAAAGTTGGTCTTAGAATAGAATAGGATATTTCTTTCAGTCGGAAGAGACCTACAACGATCATCTAGTCCAACTGCCTGATTTCTGACCAAAAATTAAAGCATCTAGTTAAGGGCATTGTCCAAATGCCTCTTAAACACTACAGGCACGGCGCATTGATGACCACTCTAGGAAGCCTGCTCCCGTGTTTGATCACCCTCTCGGTAAAGAAAAGTTTCCTAATGTCAAGTCTAAACTTCCCCTGACACAGCTTTGAACCATTCCCATGCATCCTATCACTGGATACCAGGGAGAAGAGATCAGTGCCACCTTCATCTTGAGGAACCCGTGCTGAAATCGTGCCCACTGCAGGGTTTTTCCACCAGGCTGGCTCCGGCATGGTCTGCAGACCCCAATAGTGGCTGAGCTCTGCTAACTGCACCCCTGGAGCACACTGCTTCTGTGGCTTGGAAACCAATTCACACGCTCCAAAACTGCTCTGCACTGTGAATGAAAGCATGGCAAATAGGGATGATTGGCAGATTCATTTCAGAAGCACAGTCCTAATCTAAATCAAAATGCTAGAATTGACTCATCTGAAACATCACAGAAGTGAAGGTTTGCAGGTAAAATCACCAAGGAAGATATTAATGGACTATCTCATTTGCAAACTCCCCTTTGCTGAGAGAGATGCCTGGTGACTACATAACAAAAGAATATAAGAGCATGAGCACTTTTACTTTGGACCATGGAGGGAAGAAAGAAATTTTTAAAAACAGACTGCACTGCAGATTGTAAGACAATGTTTTTATTTTTATGCAAAGTGGCCTTGTTTTACTCATCTTCACTGATTACTACCATAATCAGTTAAGCATGCTAAAATACGTATTATCTGAGTTTCTCTATGTTTTTGTTACTTTTTTGCATATTCAGATTTTTTATTACTAATTCCCATAATCCTGGTGTGTTTTGTTCCTCTTGTGTACCACATTCAGGTTTTTCTACAATCCATTTTCCCCTGTGCATGGGGACTGAGTCCAATGAAGAGCGAAAATCTGTAGGCATTTGAGAAATACACACCACAGCAATCCAACTCTGCCTTTCCTGAAAGTTTATTTCATTTTTGCATCCAAGTGAACACAGGAATCCTTTATGTCCTGCCCATGCAGCCAGCATGCTCAACAGCCCCCAAGCACCGTCTGCGACAGAACAAACATGATTGACAGCCCTTTGGTGGGTAGCATAAGCAGCTTGAAATGTTATTGTTTTGTACGAGTGGTGTGAGATACTGCTTTTTTATTTGCATCTACAGCTGTTAAGCAGCATCAATATCTTCAGGACTTTTGATAGGTTAAGAGTATTGATTTCCATTTTATTATTGTATGTTTGGAGGAAAGAAGTACTGTAGTTTAAACACCAGCAATGACTCAACTAGTCTGGAGGCTTCGATACAGTCAGTTATTTAATCAGGATACTCAAGGGACTGAAAGATGGGCACAGAAATGGATTTTCTCCACAGGTCACTACTTTATTAATTTAACAATGGAGAAGGGGCAGCCTTAAGCTCCTTCCCCTCACAGGAGGTATCTCATTGGATCCAGTGTGCAATTAAATGGCTCCCCAGCAGAAGACCAATAGCTCAGAGCTGACCTTCAGCCTCCTCCCAGAGTCAGTCCACCCCGAACTTCTTCCTCATTCCCCTGTGAAAGGAAATAGTACTACGAAAGGAATGAGAATGTCAAAGATAAGATCTCCCATTCTCTTTCCAGGCATGAATCACATCAGTGATTTGTCTCAGGGAGCGCTGCCTTTTAGCTTTCACATTTACCTCATTAAGTTCCTAATCGTGATACCTAGTTCTTCCTTCTTTCACCTTTATAGTTCTTCCATTCTTGCCCCTGGTAGTCCAATACGCCTCTCATGACACAAAAATATTTTAAGCACTCTGCCAGCTTAAGCAAGCGTTTGGTTAATACTCTGCAAATGGGAAACAAATTCAATATATCTCACAAGTAGAAACAGAGAAGGTAAAGCAAAAATACCATAAAGATGGATATCCTGCAGGCCAGGGCAGGTTTAGTTGAGAGTGTCCCTTACTCTTTCAGGCATACTCATGTGCAAGGTTCCTGTGTGCCTGAGCACAAATATTTCTTTTTCCCCTCTAGCAGCCCATTCCCCTGAAAATCACGGAAAACTTCCTCACACTGAAAAGGGCTGATGGCAAGGACTGAAATGCTCCCCTACCTTCCTAACTATAACAGAAGGAGAAAAAACCAACAAACAATTTTCTATATTTTTTCTCTTTCTTGTATCCTTCTAACTCTGCCTGGTACAAAGGAGTTTTCCACTGATATAATGAAATTCTCCATTAAATTACACTAAAAACTACAGCAAACTTTATTATTCTCTAAAGCAAATAGCTTTAACTCCCAATTCCTCTGACAAGGTCTACATTGTTATAGGGGTTCCTCAGGCCACACTGCTCAGTTCATCACTTGCTTTTTATAGTTATGATAATTTTTAAAACTGTAGGTTTTCCTCCCAGCCCATGGCAATTTCACTGCCTTTTCTTCCCTGCTGTTTGCCTGTATAAAGGCAGATAGGGAGCATCCCTTTGCTTGTAGAGTCAATGCTTTGCAAAACTCTAAACAGACTGGAACTGAAGAAAGTCAAACATTCATTTATAGATTTGTTTACAGTTGCATTCAAAATTATTCTCTTCTCTTTCACATAGAAGAGAATAGGACATTTCAGTTGGAAGAGACCTAGAACCATCATCTAGCCCAACTGCCTGACCAGCTCAGGGCTGACTAAAAGTTAAAGCATGTTGTAAAGGGCATTGTCCAAATGCCTCTTAAACACTGACAGGCTTGGAGCATCAACCACCTTTTTAGGAAGTTTGTTTCACTGTTTGACCACCTTCTCAGTAAAGAATTTTTTCCTAATGTCTAGCCTAAACGTCCCTTGGCAGAGCTTTGAACCATTCCCATGCATCTTATCCCTGGATACCAGGGAGAAAAGATCAGCATCTCCCTCTCCACTTCCACTCCTCAGAAAGCTGTAGAGAGCAATGAGGTCACCCCTCATATAAAGAACATTTTATTATTTTCATTTCATGCCATTATTTTCTTTAGTTGAACTATTGTATTTCTTATGTTCATGTTTGTAATAATTCCTGTCCCATAGAGATTGGTAACATTTACTGAAACTCGAGTGTGTTCATTGATGTCATGCCAAATGAAATCATTGCTCTGTCATCATTCTCCCAAATCTGTACTAAGTTTATAAAAGAAAATGTTGCTTTCTTTGATCATTAAGTTACCGAGTACAACACATTAGAAAAGATTTTACTGCTAAGTTACTCTTATGAGAGATGTAATATCATGATACAATAATTCATTAAATATGTAACTTCATGCCATAAATATGTTACATAATGGACAACCTCAGAAACAAGGATTCCTCTCAGTCTGACAAGCAATTTTACTTTTTCTGAAGACAATCCCTCATTTCTTTTAAAGTAAGAATTTTTATTGTTGTTTTTGTATGACAAATTTTTAAGGTGACTGACTGAAATAATTTCTTATCACCTAAAATCTATCTATATAAGGAAACACTTCCATGTCCTCTTTCTGTTATTCAGACACCAACACTTATGTTTACATTCAAAAGGCTACATGGACAAAAGCTCTGTGTGATTTGTTGGGTGAGAGAGGCCAATCTAGATGATCTTTCCCATCTGATGTTTAAGTCTATGGAACAAGCTTCTCTTTGACATCTTGATTCTGCAACACCAATTACTAAAATGTAAACCTGCAACATAGAATCTCCCTGTTGATATTACGCCTTTGTATTACTCCTTTATGTGACAGTAATCAGAGCATCACAACATGCAGAACTACAGATGTGTCCTAGCTAGTGTTTGCAAACCATACTGGTTCCGTTGTCTCAACGTGCCTCCTGTTGTATAAATCCTGTTACTAAAAGAGAGTCCTCATACTTAGGTCTTAGCAAGATCTTGCTCAGAACATCATCTTCTATTCTGGCCAAACTGAGTTTCTTCCTAAGTTTGTGTCACCAGTTTCAAGTTCCAAGAAATTCAAGTTCTTGTTATTACCAAAACTCCTCTTGAAGATATCCTTGCCTGCATTTTTCCATTTTCTTTTTTTATTTTTTTCCTATTGTTACAGTCTTAGGTTTGTCATACCTCTTACTTCTTGACACGCCTACTCAGGAGTTTTGGCTTTTAAGCCAAGCATTTCCTTTCCTCTCCCTTCTGTCATCCTTTAACTAATTTATTTTTCTCTTTTACATATGAAATACAAGCCAGGATGATGAAATCTTAATTTATGTTTTTAGATCCTTGGGGTGGACTTTTTTTTTTTAAACAGAGCAAACTTATGACACAAACTTTCTTTTCTGAAAAGGCTCCTAGGATTCTAAGCACATTATCTCCAATAATGAAAAATTATTCCAAGGCTTTTCTAAAGCAGAGACAAATTTGTTACATTTCCTTGAGTAAGACATAAAAAATCCTCTGACTTTTTAAATTCAGCTTCTCTTCTGACTGGAACCACTACAGATTTTCAAAGTCTAGAAAAGAGGAAGTGAAGGAATAAAAAAATTATATGAAAACTGTCATTAGCATCCCCTAGTTGGCAGTCACTAAAATTTACAGGCATTTTAAAAAAACACTGCTGCTGTCTGGGATGCTACAATTGTTTCCACATGTGAAAAGCAGTGAGTAACAGCCAGAAAGCCTGAAGTTCCAGTTGTGTTAGGCTAAAATTTGCTAGTAGTATTTTTCAAAACACCATAAACTGCATTTAGAAACCTGCTAAATTTTACAAGTCAAAAGTACTTAAAATAAAATCTTTTTTGTTTAGCAATGCCTAACTAGATTATATTATACAGTATCTCAATGAATTCACTAATGAAAAAAGAAGTCCCAAAGGTCAAGACTAAAAAATCCCATAAAGCCCTGGGAAGGTTGCAAACATAATTTCTCTGCATTAACAACCATGCCAAGAGCTCTCTGTTCCTATGGCAAGTCCTTCACTTCTTCTGTAAGGCTCCCAAGGACTGCCTTCCTAACCCTTTCCCTTCCTCCTCCTCTGTGTCAAGAGCTCCAAATGTCCTTTCTGTCCTTTTCCCCTCTTTCTTGTTCACCCGGCTTCTCATGCTCACATGACACATTGGCCTCTCTTTGCCACCCTCAAGAAGACAGGAGTTGTGGAAATGCCCATCTTCCCATGCAATTCTATTTCCCTTCCTTCATCCCTCATTTTTATTTCTTTTTGTCAGACATGAAGGGAAGCTGCACACCCTGACCTGTTCTGTTAAACACTACAGCATATGCAAGGCTTTATTCTGGGCAAAAATTGAAGGTACTTTTAGTTTTCCTATTGTTTAAAAAGAATTTTTAAAAAAATTCAAACTCACGTGTCTCTCTTAGTTTAAATCACCATTTAAACTAACCAGAATGCTGAACTGAAAGCAGAAGCTAGTTATTCTGTGGCAGTGAAGACAGTGGTATTATTATACCTTTATAGTCCTACAATAACAACGCTCCAGACAGTGTCCAGGAGCAGAAATGGTACAAAACAGAGAAGGTGCTTGTGAAAACCTCCTGTTACTTTTCCTCTCCATTGATGCAGAAGAAAGAAGAAATTCTACTGTTCATGAAGATCTCCTGGGTAAAGAGACATGGAGCAATGCCTAGTCTGGACAAAACAGCAAAGCCGAGCATCTCTGTTCTTATTCCACAGCTTGGTCTGGAAAGCAGAAGCAACCAACCTGACTGGTCTCAACAGGCCAATGCATCATGCAAAAAAAGCCGTGGTATTTTTGAGGAAACTAGGGGAGTGAACATTTCTGAAGGACCCCTGACTTCCAAGCTGGATGACCAAATGGCTTGTGACTTTTGCTAGCCAGGAAAGGTCACAGAGGCAGAAAGAGCCTGGCTTTGCTGGTACCCGCAGAGCTGCCGGAAGAAAAAGAAAAACTAACCAGCATGAGAATAAAATACAAGTACCCTAGACTTGTTAAGTGCTTTGGGGAGTAATTGGGAGCGGAGCCAAGGAAGTAGCACTCGGCTGCTTCCCATGGCGTTCAGGGAGGCTGATGTCATCTGAATAGTGCACGGCGTCTTACACAGAACGAAATTTTACTCTGTGCCTTTAGAAGGGTGAATTTGTTGGTGACCACATCAGGTTTAATACTATTTATTAGCTCCCCTTGCCTTTGGTTTTGTTTAAGACACCATATATGTTTTTAATTGTCATTTTAGGAGCACAGAGGCCTTTAAATATAGGCATCCTATCCATAAAAATGCAACAGCAATATCAGCAGGAGGTTTCATTGAAACTTTGAAACTTCATCCACTCTTTTCTAATTAATTTTTTTTTCTTCGTGACTAAGAGCTTTAACAGTGCATGCTTACAGCTGGTTTTAACTATGCTTTTTATTTTAAAAGCTAAATTGTGAGCTTTAAAAATTCAGTTAAACATTTTAAAATCAACAATAAATGTATGTAAAGTTTCTGCAGGACAAGCTTATTTCAGGAGGGAATGATTTCTTAAAGAGCAAAAATTCTTAAATTCCCCCACCTCTTTCATTATGTTTCTGTCCATCAACTGAATTTATCCCTTTTTAAAGATAAATGTCTCAAGTTACTTCCTTACTCTTCTTCCACTTCAGCTAAATTTCCCTCCTCGATACTGTACTCTATCTTAGGAAACGCTCATATATTGGCACTGTATTCTGTAAAACTACTACACAATTATACATTTTGTGTAACATTCAGACAAAATTGGAATATAATAATATAAGAAATAAAAAAGGGAATGTGAATATTTAGGACAGTATTTAATTTCTGTGACAGTGTAAATTACATGCAACTGGGCTTTCTTGTAGGAAGTGTAGTAAGCTATGACTATGGACAGTAATCTATACCTTGTAGGTGCTCAGGACATCTACTGACTGCATTTTTTTCTATCTGTTAACTTCAGCCTATGTAAGTCAGCAAAGGACAAATGCCTCAGACAAGAGGGGCTTAAACACTGAAGAGCTCCAAAGAGCTAAACTGACTGTCACCCATAATTAAAAAAAAAAAATTCTACATTAACCATTCATTTGTCAAAAAATAAAAACTTACGAAGGTAATCTTGAACTAAAACAAAAAAGATGCAATGACTTATGGTGGAAGATAATGTAATCACAAGAGGCGCAGACTATATGCAGTTATTGAAAAAGTAGTTGCGTTCACGTTATGCTTACAGATATCACCATAACAGAACATATTGGAATAAAAGGTGCAGAGGAAAAAGTCACAGTTTTGCTCTCTACCCATAGTGTGCATTCTTCCTAACAATGCATATTACCATTCTGTATAACAATGCAAACTGTGTCCTGGGCAGCATCAAAAGAATTGTGACCAGTAGGTCGACAGAGGTGATTCTGCCCCTCTACACTGCTCTGGTGAAACCGCGCCTGGAGTACTAGGTCCAGCTCTGGAGCCCCCAGCATAAGAAGGACATGGACCTGTTGGAGCGAGTCCGAAGGAGGGCCACAAAGGTGCCCAAAGGGCTCTAGCACCTCTCCTATGAAGATAGGCTGGGAGAGTTGGGGTTGTTCAGCCTGGAGAAGACTCCAGGGAGACCTTATAGCAGCCTTCCAGTACCTAAAGGGGGCCTAAAAGAAAGCTGGAGAGGGAGTTTTTAGCAGGGCCTGTAGCAGTAGGACAAGGCGTAATGGTTTTAAAGTGAAAGAGGGTAAATTTAGATTAGATAGAAGGAAGAAATTCTTCGCTATGAGGGTGGTGAGGCACTGGTACAGGTTGCCCAGAGAAGTTGTGGCTGCCCCATCCCTGAAAGCATTCAAGGCCAGGCTGGATGGAGCTTTGAGCAACCTGGTCTAGTGGAAGGTGTCCCTGCCCATGGCAGGGGTGTTGGAACTAGATGCTCCTTAAGGTCTCTTCCAACCCAAAGCATTCTATGATTCTATGATTTTTACAGTGTTTGCCCATTCTAGTTTGAAATGACCCATTTACTGAAGCTGCTACAACTTCTCTTATGAGGTTTCTACAGTCAGATTACAGCCTATAAACCTTAGGAAACTTCTTCTGCCATTAAGCCTGAACCTTTCTGTCTGAATTTGATCCTGTAACTGCTGGTTAATCTGGCATCAGACTAAGTAATATCCCTATCTCAGTTGACATGAGTAACTCTCCATATTCCTGCCTTTCTGCTGCACGTTCCCTTTCACTGTGTTATGTCCTGTCAAGCTCTTGAAATCCTGCTCACAAATCAGTCTTCTCTGCCCTCTCATCACTAGGATGCTCTTCTCTGAACTTTCTTAAATCTTTCTGGTAAACCAGCATAGAGAATAACACATCATGCTCATGAGGAAGTTAACCAAAGCATGAGAGAAAGGGGGTCTGTTAGCAACTGTTCAGTAGTTGGCCAGTAGTTGGCCAGTAGTTGACAAGAATTCAGATGATCGTAAGCAGGTAGTCTTTTGAACTACTGGCACACTGAAATCTTTAGATGTAGAAGTAAATAAATGAAGGTATAGGATCAAGTCTAGAGAATATCATTGTCATGGAAAAAATATTATTAATAGTTCAACTAATGAGTAATCTTTACTGCCAGAAGGATAACTTACACATGTTTCAGAAAGCCATTACACAGAACATACACAGCATATTTATTTCTACTTATTTTACAATTAAGAACATCCCCTGTAGGAAAACACAAAAGAAAATGAGCAAAACAGGGAAGCAAACAACAGAACAGGCCTTCTGAAAGCTTGCAGTAATAAAAGAGGAAAGGGTACTTAATCATTAAGGAATGCATTTTGGCTGTGACTTTTTTGTTCTGGTTTATTATTGAAATAAAACATGATCACTGAAGACATTTTTTAATTCCTGGAAACAGAACAGTCTCAGTAAACCAAAGAATCTAGCATGCGTATTTTGTTCTTGTATTATAAATATAAAACTACAAAAAATTAAAATTGTGACTTCATGTTCTACTTCTGCATTTTCGAAAAAAAAATAGCAAAACTCAGGAGTAAAATCTTGCCTTGTGATAAAATAAAATGCATTAAGTTAAGAATATGGTAATATAACACTAGTGATCTTTTTTATCTGAACAGAAAGTAAATGCTGGGCTTATCTCTTTGCTCTTAGCTTCATCTTTCTATCACAAATTGTCTGCCTTGTTCCCACCTTAAGAAGGTGCTCTGAGATTTGCAAAGCATATACTCTTAAATACAAATTGTCGTTATGATGAGGCTCCAACCATCTGTCAGCCTTCAATTTATCCACTGCAGGACACAAGAACTGTCTCAGAGAACAGACAAACGTTCAAAACTATCAGCTGAAAAAGGACTGACAGGGAAGTAGGTAAAACATACGTACTGAAAGGTGTCGCATTCGTGAAGCTTCAGTTTATATTAGAATTTCAGTTTTGGAAACGGGTTATATTGTTACATTTAAAATAAATGTTCTCAGTTATTTTCAGGGTTTAGCTTATAAAGAAATAATTCTGTTTGCATTACTTCCCAGAACGCATTCTTCAAAACTTCACTTTGTTCTTGACATAAATTGAAAACAATCATATAGATATACTGTACACAGGCTTCAAAATGGCATTAAAGAGGCACATTATCAATATGTTTAAAACATTTAGAAAGCTCAGCTTTGCATCTTTCTAAGTGAATGACTAGATACTTAGACTGAGTAATATCTGTTCCAATAAACCACTGTGTGCGAAATGTTTTGAATAATAATTTATGCTGAGGTAATGACAGCGTAATATAACTGAAATCTGTGTTAATAGGAAGAAAGAAGCCCCTTCCAGCTATTTCTGTTACAATCAGCTGCAGTAATTTTTACCCCATCTCTCTCTCTCTCTCTCTCTCTCTCATAAAATACTGCTTTAAGTGCATGTTAAAATGCTTGCTGCTAATTTTAAAAATCAATAATTTGTACTTGTCATGCATATGGAGAAAAACAAAATAACCAGATGATAAAGAAGAAATTTTCATGTACAAGACCTATATTTCATATATTTCTGCAATAAAAGAGAGCAATTGCAGTTAACAGTGTTCTTTTCATACTGGCAAAACATTAAAATCAGTTTGAGTGAGATTCCAGGATGTTCTGACAAAAATGCATATGAAATTTCTCATGTAGATGAAAACTGGCCAAACAATTTGTTCCAAATAACGCTCAAAGCAGATTGAGACATTTTTCTGGGCTATGAGTTATCTACAAACTCATCCTAGTTTTCCTTTGATGAATGAATTATATGAAATATTTATCAAATAGGTTGACTGAAGTCTCATCAGCTAAGTTATCAGCAGTTCTTCAGTTTGAATGTTTGGTGCACGGTTGGTGATGTACGTTGAGGGGCAGTGCTTAGCTTTGTCCGGATGCCGAGCTTTTTAATCAAAAGTACAATGAATAATAAACAAATCCCAAACCTTCTAATATGCCATTTTGGAAAAAAAAACCAAACACCTGTACGCCACAATTGGTTTTACTTCTAGGAACTGTGTATTTTCTTGAGGATTAAAAGGTTCTGAATTCCCATAAACATGTAACAGCACGATCCAGGAATGGTCATGAACTCAGATCCACACAGATTCACTAACATACTGACTACCTGATCATCTCTAATATATTCATTAACTGGAGATATCATGATCGATCATTAATCTAATTGTAGATAATTGTTTTAAACAATGGTAGAGGGATGTTTTTCATTTGGAATACTATGGATTAGATTATGGTTTCTAACTCCTTGTCATAAATGGCTTGTGCTACTTAGGGTAGGTGCTCCCAAAAAGTTATTTTATAGTAAAATTGGAGGCATAGTTAAAATGTTTCGGTTATTCTGCAGTAAACACCTTCTGAAAGCCCTTTCTCCTGAATGAGAAACAAGAAAAAGAGCACACATTAAGTTCAGAATAAAAGCCTATACATTGGGCAATTACTGCGTGGTAACTGACCTCATGCAATTTACACTAATTCCTTATTGAATATTCTGATTTAAGGTGTCTCCTCCTGTATTCGGTGTCTTCTGCTGGAATCTTCACCTACAGAAATAAACATCTTGCCCTTAAAAAAATCCTTGTGTTTTTCTTCTTGATCTACAGAGAGCTATCATAACAAAGTGGCAGCAAGTAAAAACTCTTCCTTTCCCATTTATAGAAGAGGATACTGAACTATGAAACTCACTGGAAAGACACAAAAATTATTATATCCAGAGTGAAACATAAAAATCCATTTATTTTTCTGTTGATAATCTCTTAATGCAATACAAAACAGACTCACAGGCCAAAAATACTATAAAATTAAGGTGTTTTTCCCAAAATCAGTATTAATTTGGAAAAAAAATCCCTATTTTGTATGTCTGGGAAACACAGTGTTTTGGAGTGAAGGAGATGTGGATTTCTCAACAAAAATCAACAGGATGCAAGTACACCTTTCTTAGGGAAGAACAGAGCCCTGAGCATATAAGAAAGTAACTTCTGCTTTGATGACAACTTTTACTTCAATAACTGTTCTTGCTGTACAGATTCCTTCAGTTAACTTTGGAAAAAAGTGGATATTGATACTACTTGCAGCTTCGTACTTATTCCACCACTATCCGTATTCATGCCTAAGCAGGACTGCTCCTAGAAAGGAAGCGAAGACCATCCCTTGTATGGAGGCAATTAAGCACAACTGAACATGTAAGTGGCCAGTGCTGTGGGTACAATTCAATCAAGCAGATCCATAGGGGTGGTTTTGATATTCTTGTCACATCAAAGAAACGGTGCCCAGAAGAAAAAGATCTAACAAGTTAAAAATGAAATCAGAATAAATAAGAATAACTCCGAGCGAAAGCGAGAACCAGCACATGGTCGCAAGGGCTGGCGTTACCTTGAAAGCATTATATAGTGCTATTAGAACAGCGTGTTAATTTTTTCCTCATAAATTTGCCAGGTTCAGCCACCAGGGAAAGGCTAGCATTCCAGCTCCCTTTGTTAAAGATATATCTATCTTGCTGAGTCTTGACAGCCCTATCATGTCAGCCCTCTGTAGTAGCAAAGAGTGTTTCAGCAAGGAGGGGGAAAAAAGGAAAGGAGAAAAAAAAAGAAGTGAAAACTGATGTGATCTACTCTGCTTCCTGTGGGCATATTTCACTATAGCAGATCCAGAGGGATGCTTTGTTATTCCTGTCAGATCAAAGAAAGAGATAACAGAGGAAAATATAAGAGGAAAAATAAAACCCAGAAATGAGGGTAACTGAAAAGCGCTGCAAGACTACTGCATCATTACGACATTTCAAATTATTTAAATATGCTAAATATCAAGTCACCACCGAAGAAATAAATATTGCATAGGCCATATGCTCTGCTAGCTGCCAGCAAAACTGTCCTACTAGGATTAGTTTACGGGCACAGCAACTGCCTGTCAAAAACTAGCAATTTTAAGCATTTTTCAATTTGCTGTGTGAGTTGCGAGTATGTTCAGGTATTTTGACAGGCGGCTGCTCGGAACAAATATCTGAGCCCAGCAGCTTCACACAGCCTCGCCTTCCTACGCACTCGCAATTCCTGTCGGACCGGGGGGACGCAAGTGCTTGCTGGAGATGCAGCAGTCGCAGGAAAGGCGCTGTACTGCGCTGCTAAGCTGTATTTGCAACTCACATAGAACACAAGGATGACACAAACTCATTCTAAAGTCTAGTGCAAACTAATAGCTGTGTAATATAATGTTTCACTTGATTTTTCCAGACATTTCTAGTCACGAACAAACTCAATGTCTGAAAAAAAGTAAATAGAGATCTGGCTATGATTTTTAAACAAATAAACAGAAAACCTGAAATATAACTTTTCTCCACACTACATGTGATTAATCTTTTATGCACTAACTGCCCACTTAATTATTTTGTGTTTAACCTACAGGGTAGTACTGAAATTTATTTTAGCTCTTCTGTTGCATTTACTAATGACCAGTATAACTGTGCTGCTCCCTTTCAGCCACAACACTTTGCATCATACAGAAACAAGTTCCTAAAAACACAATATTGATTTCTAAGTGTCCAGATTTCCAGGTGTTTGGGAAAAACGAGGCTCCTAAAATCTACAGACATTCTGGGAGAAAACAAGGCGGGAACTGTATTTTCCTAAAGAAGTGAAGCAATAACACCAAAGCACCATAAATAAACTACTTTTCCAACGTTCTTTATACAGTAGCATTCTCAGCATCAACCCCCTGAAGTCAGCCAAATCTGCTCAGTGTAAAGGATTTGGATTATGATGTAAACTAACAGTAAAGACAATTCCAAATAACATCTAATGTCCAATATAACCACTGTTTACATATTAAAAAGAGATACAGGCTTTGTACCAGGGATGTTCTGTCATGTTTCTCCACAGGAGAAGACTGTCATGGTAAAGTTCATTATCAATTACTGCTTTACAAGTACAAGATGAGTTAAGCTGTCATAATTTTCTCAGCCAGAGATCCTCTGCTGTCAAAGAATGTCAATTTTTAATCTGACAAAAGGAAGAAAATTATCTATTATTCTGACCTCTAATTTCTTGACATTTTAATGCTGTAATTGCTGTGGTTAGTGCTGCAACCATGATTTCACCTGTCAAGTGAGAATGAATCAATATCCTTAAGCTGTTCTTCAAGTTTTAGCTTTCACCTCACTGTTTTCACTTTAAAAAAAGAAAAATTTACAAATAGAATACAAAAGTTTGCAATAAAAAAAAAACCACAAAACCAAACAAAACCCAAAAGAATAATTTGGGGCCTGAAAAATGTTTATTTTGTTACACATTTTTTTTATTTTCCTTATTAAAATACGAAAACAACTCTGCAATGTGCAGAATAAGAGAGACCATTAGAACTGATAGAACCAGAGAATTTCACAATTTCTAATCGTAAAAGATCTAAACAACAAAACTCAATTTTATACATTCTGTGGAACAGTTAAGTCAGGAGTTTCATGTTGCCCTCATCACTAATAAAAATAAATTACAGTGATCAAATTTTTTTTGTGGTATCAGAAAATTACAAAGTTCTTTGAAAAGTCAAAATTGGAATGGTTAAATGAAATCAGTATATTTTACCCATCCAGTGCAGATCGTAAGTTGCCAAAGAGTTGTTACAGGGAGAGACTATGTGATTTCATAGACTTTAGTTATCTAAAACTTAATGTTATCCCAGCATTCCAGTTTCACCCATTGTGAATTTGCAAAACAGAAAATGAAGAAAGCAAGGCAGATGGAGCCTCTTCTACTGAAGAGGTCCAAACAGAACAAAAGCACAGGATGGTTATTTTTCCAGTGTTAAACAGTAGAGAGTTCTCAGAAGGCTCCCCCATGCATGTGAGAAAGACACAAGGAGTGAGTTTTTCATAACAAGGATGAGTTATCCCACCATTGAATATATTTTTGCTCCAGCTAGAAGGCTACTGAAGTGAATCCTTTACCATTCTTCACCGAAAACTAAGAACAACATACTCCTCAGTGGTTAAGTGAGGTGCTCAAGCAAAGGGTGAAAGTGAAGGGGCCAAGGTGTAGCATGAACAGGTCATGGGATCTGCCTTTTTAAATTATGTCTTTCAATCAGCTCAGACCTAAATGGGAGGGTTTTTTATTTGGAGCCTTATTTCACTGGACAGGTTGTGCTGAAGCTCAGCTCAGTATGAAATTAGTTATGGCCACAGTTCGAGGAGGCTACTGCTGTATTTGAGCCCATTGGTCTGATAACGGCTGCTGCTAATAAGATTGTATTGATTGGCTTATTACACAGCCATTTACTGAGAACATCCACCGTCTTCTGTGTGACAGAACAAAATATTTGAGTTTATTTAGAAAATAAACATCAAAAGCATTTGGATACTGAGAGATGAATTTTCCTGGATAACTGCAAAGCTCAATTAATTTTAAATGTCAGTGTTTCTAAGTTAAGATGCCAGACACTACACCCCCTGGCACTATAAAACATACCAAACAATTGTTACCACTGTTTTTAAAGGTGCTAGTGTTCCTATCCTTACATTTCTGTATTTCCAAGTGGTCTTCAGAGGCTTTTAAAAGATCTTTTTGCTTTTAATTTCTTTTCTGGAATATCTGATAAAAGCCAGAATAAAGAAAAAAAAAAAAAAAAAGCCAACAAAACAATGTCTATAGAACACATATACTTGTAACAGAAACATGACATCCAAATACCTGACCTACTAGGTCATCAAGATGTCAAATATTTTATTACTGGCCAGAGAATGCCTGCTAGTTTCATAAATAGAGCTCAGGGAAATAGAAGAAGGCTCTAAATCTGTCTATATTTATACATGTATTGTTATTTCTGATTAAAAATCAATAAAAAGTATTTTTAAACCCTTTTATGACAAACTACAAATCACCAATGTCTGAGATCTCTTGGAGGAGAAAGCACACTATTTTTAAATGCATGCATACAAATTTATCTATATCTATACAGCAAAAATTAGGAGGATTAATATTTTCTAGACATGTGGCCTTCTCATTCCTAAGAATGAATATTATTTACTAATCTAACTTGTGGCAATGAAGATGAAGTTGTGTTTTTAGAAGTTTACACGGCATAAATAGCCTGCAAAGGGTTTATATGCTATCGACTGACAGGGCACGGGTTAGATGTACAAGTGAGTGAACATAAACATCTCCATGGTTTTCTTGAAATTTCTGATGACAAGTTATGTATGTAAGTAGAGCCACAGGAGAGCTGAAGAGTCTCATCATGTCATAAGATGTTAAATAAGGTGCACAGACAGACAGATAGACCTCAATCCTACAAGCTGCCCTGTGGGAGTAAGCCCTTAAAGTCAAGACATAGGAGCCTGCCCATGCAAATCAGGACCTTAAGCCTTGCAAATCCCTTGTATTCATGGTGCTTGACACCTGTTTTTTTACTTTAAAAAGCATTGCTCCTTCGTATCTCCAGTTTTGTACATTATTGACTCTTCTCATGCTCAAAGTTTTAAATCCAGAAAACCATTATGTACATAAATATTTGAGGCAGTGGGATCAAAGCAGTTCTGGCCATTCTTAAAGCTAAGCAAATACCAACCGTTTACAAAATATAAGCTCTGCAGTGCTTGGTGTGAAAATCCAGCTCTAGGAAGCTAGAGGTCTGAATGTCTTTTTAGCACCAAATATAACAAGATACTGCATACAAGATAATGCACTACTAAATACAAGTATAAATACTAGATACAAGATAATGCACTACTAAAAAACAACATGCCGAACCACAAATTTAGCTGATACAAACGCTTTCTAGAACCTATTTCTTTCTGAAATCTGTAGATTTCTGTGTCCAAATTGGACAACAAACAAACAAACAAACAAACAAAAACCCATCACCCAGCAATGTGTAAATTATTACTGTTTTACATACAGCAGATGGCAGCTATCTGGGGGAATGGAAGATTGTGTGTACAGCTTCATCACAGCGGTACTCATCTAGCAGCTGTTGCTTCTTCACACTTTTCACCAAATTTCAATTGTTTTAGCCAACAAATGGATTATATTAGCAAATGATAATTCAAATTTTTAGTCTTACTAAAAACAAATACAGTCACTAGAAGGAAGCATGTATAAGGATAGCTAGTTCGATTTTTTAAAAATTTACTGATAAATTTAAAATCCTTACTTGTATATATGTGCACGTATATACATTTCACGCACCCTACAAACAGAAATACTTGTATGCACAACAAATAGCAAACATTTTCTATTTTGGTAACAGTTGGATTGTGCCTTACATGATTAACACAAAAGCAATCTGAATAATTGCTACTGTCATTCTAGCAAATACGTTCTTTTTCAGATATATATTCTCACTAACATTATCTGACTGAAAAGGTTAGATTTTTTTCTCTGTGACTATGATGCAGTTTTTTCTTTAATTTTTTCAGTTCTACTAAGTCAACTTAATAAAAGTAAATTATAAAAAGTAGCAGAATATATATTGCAGACCATACGTTACCTTATAATTTCTCATATCAGTAACTTCAAGCGAACAAAATATTTTGGGACATCTGTGTTATTGCTAATTTATTAATACTTGCTTCTGAAGTCACCGAGGACCTAACTTCTGAATCAAGTCACACACAACAATTTTCTCCATCAGTGAAAGACGGAAAAAGTAGCATTTCTTGTGAGATGACAGGAGTTTTTAGAACGAAACGGCAGTAAACACCTACCTCCCTGAGGACAGGATCAGTGATACTGTCCAGGTTCACAGAGCCTTCATATGTTAGGTAGTGGAAAACGTTGAGTGCACGCACTGCTTCTGGTCCTCGTTGCTTGTAGCCAAATATAAGGTCAATCCACTGATGAAGTTGACATGATACAAACTCGCTTTCCAGGGCCTGCAAGTGAAATTCAGAGTTAGGAAGTAAATTCCATCTTGCAATTTCATGCTTAAATTATGTCCTACCTTTTCCTATTAACTGAGGAAACATAATGGGTATCATTACATTTCCTGTTCAGGCTTATTTGATATATTTGAAATCCTTCAAGCATTAAAAAAACAAAACTAATTATATTGAGAGAAACACTAAGAAGATATTCTTTCTTCCTTCAGCTTTATATCATGTTAATTTTCTTCTCATCTACTGGGTTCTTCCTATCTGCAAGGGTTTTAATTATTAATTTTTGATCTTGTCAAATAAGTTAGGTAATTTGTCAAGAAAAACTGATGAAAATGGGAAAAGAATTTAAAAAATGCAATCTACCAACTCATTTTCCAACTAGTTCTAATTAGTCTTAAATGTAAAATTGAAACTTGAGGATTAAAAAGCTGTATCAGCAAAATGAGGTTCTGAACTCCATGTGTGAATAGTGACTAATTTCTCAAAGGAAATGATGATAGTATTACCGTTGAGCCTGATCCAACCAATGTGCCTTTATCAGACATGATTGGCATATTTAGTAGATATCATTGCCTGAACTGGAGCTTTCAAAAAGCTGAACGCATTACAGAGTTTCTCCTCACCCCTCTACCAGACTACCTTAGTTTCCCATGAGCCTGTACCTGGATATACAAATCATTCTCCTATAAAGATTCATCATGTATGTAAGATGGCATCCTGGCACACTCGCTCCTTCTTTCCTAATGCTACCTTCAGAGAAGAATTGTGACAAACAGGAACTGGTATTAAAATAAAGTTTCATGGTTCATTGACCAAGTTTTTATACGTATCCTTGCCCCAAATCCACCACAATCCTGATTTTGTACAGTGTCATATACCTGGTTCCCTTCGACCAGAGTAAGTGCAGTTCAGTTCTCAGATCTGGGAACTAACTTCTGATTAGCTTGATAGAAAAAACAATAAATTACAGAATCATGGAATTGCTGACTTTCACAGAATCACAGAATCATTAAGGTTGGAAAAGACCTTCAAGATCACCAAGTCCAACCGTTAACCCAACACCACTGTGCCCGCTAAACCATGTCCCGAAGCGCCACGTCCATACATTTATTGAACACTTCCAGTGATGGTGACTCCACCACTTCCCTGGGCAGCCTCTGTTCCAATGCTTGACCACTCTCTCCATGAAGAAATTTTTCCTAATATCTAATCTAAACCTCAATTGGAATTTCAAAAGGACCTCTGGAAATAACCTGGTCCATCCCTTCTGCTCAAGCAGGGCCACCTAGAGCAGGCTGCCCTGGATTGTAGCCAGATGGCTTTTGAATGTCTCCAGGGATGGAGACTCCACAACCTCTCTGGGCAAACTGTGCCAGTGCTTAGTCACCTTTACAGTAAAAAAGTGTTTCCTGATGTCCAAAGGGAACTTCTGTGTTTCAGCTTGTGCCCATTGCCTCATGTCCTGTCACTGGGCACCACTGAAAAGAGCCTGGCTCGCTCTGAAAAAAAATACCAGCCTTAATACAATTTATTATGTAAATGTCTACGTCAAGCTTACTAGTACTCACTGCATACAGGCAGAGCTGGCAGCAACCCTCCATATTATATTACCTAATTTTTTTCATTCTAAAAGATCGTGGCTTTTTTCTTTCCTCTCCTGAGAAATCCTAATTCCTCCATTGTTTCTAGCACAGTGCCACTACTCAGCACAAACACTTTCCAGCTAGGACAGAGCTTCATGTCTGTCCCAGGAAAGTTCAGTTTTTACAGGGGGATAAACTTTGGAAAAAATGTGGGTTTTTATTTTATCCATTTACATCAAAAGGAGGTTGCTTCAGAAATAATCATCAGACACTGTAGTACCATGCCATGCACTGCCCACCAGCAGCAGCCCCCTGCCCGCCCCCCCAGAGGCAGGAATAGGTGCAGACAGGGCAAGCCACATGTGTCTGGCTCCCTGGGTAATCAGGCAATTGTTCCTCAGACATTGTCTCTGTAATGCTCCACATGGAAAAGGAACTCTTTGTGCTTTGGTGGAAAACTGGATCCTTTGCTGTCGAAACCAGTGACTGTTACTTCTGAGGAAAATAGATGGGAAGGCTCAGGCTTAATAGCTGACATGTAGCTCAGTTTTCAAAGGCTTACGTTCATCATACCATAGGAAGCTATAAAGAAATGTTGCAGACAACCATATAAAAATTTGGTTTTTCCTTTCAAAATCAGAGGCCATCATACGCAAATTGCAAGTAAAATTATTTAAATAGCATTAATACTACTTAATACCAAATACTATTAAACTAATACTATTTGGTTTCAAAGCATGCCTCCCAATAAATAATTAAGAAATGCCAGATCCTTAATTATATTGTATTTTGTGCATGCAACACGATATAGTCAGCAACTACATCATCCCATATAATATTTGTCATAGGACTTTTACCTCATTTAGCATGCAGGATGTTAGCATGCAATGATAAAATTAAATATGCCACAGCAACCATAAATAAAGCATTTCCTAACTTTTAAATGCTCAAATTTTAATGTTCCTTTCTATGTAACAAGACTTAAAATAGCAAGCCTGTTGTCTTTCCAGCATCTATCTCTAACCACCTTACAACGAGCAGCAACTGTTCTCTTCCTCCTCCAAACTCTGCATATTTATAAGTTCCTTTTGCGTCTGTATCTATTATTTATTTATTAAAAAGCAATTAACAAAAAAAAAAAAGTTAGGCATTTGCTTCGGTCAAAAATAGCATTGTTATTTCCATAATACAGAGATCATTTCAGGAAAACATAAAAACTTTTGATTATTTAAAGGTGGGACGGGAAATTTGAAGCAATAAATGCTTGGGTCAAATGAGCATATTTCATCCGTTACCGTCTCTAACATCCTCCTCTTGGTGTTAGAATCATTGAATACTTCGAGGTGGAAGGTCATCTTTAAAGGTCACCTAGTACACCCCCCCTGCCATAAGCAGGGACATCTTCAACTAGATCAGGTTGCGCAGAGCCCCGTCCAACCCAACCTGGAATGTTTCCAGGGATGGGGCATCTACCACCTCTCTGGGCAACCTGTGCCAGTGGTTCACCACCCTTATTGGGAAAAGTTTCTTTACGTCTAGTCAAAATCTGCCCTCTTTTAGTTTAAAACCACTACCCCTTGTCCTATCGCTACAGGCCCTGCTAAAATGTCTGTCCCCATTTTTCTTATAAGCCTCCTGGAAGTATTGAAAGGCTGCAATAAAATCTCCCTGCAGCCTTTTCTTCTCCAGGCTGAACAACCCCAACTCTCTCAGCCTGTCCTCAGAGGAGAGGTGTTCCATCCCTCTGAGCATTTGTGTGGCCTCCTCTGGACCCACTCTAAACAGGTTTTTCCTGTGCTGAGGGCTCCAGAGCTGGACACAGGACTCCAGGTGGGGTCTCAGCAGAGAGGAGTAGAGGGGCAGAATCACCTCCCTCGACCTGCCGGCCACGCTTCTTTGGATGCAGCCCAGGATATGGTTGGCCTTCTGGGCTGTGAGTACATATTGCCAACTCATGTCCAGCTTTTCAGCCACCCAGTACCCCCAAGCCCTCCTCAGTAGGCCTGCTCTGAGACCCTTCATCCCGCAGCCTGTATTGATAACAGGGATTGCCCCAACCCACATGCAGGACCCTGCACTTGGCCTTGATGGACTTCAGGAAGTTCACATGGGCCCATTCCTTGAGCTTGTCCAGGTCCCTCTGGATGGCATCCCACCCCTCAGGCATGTCAATCGCACCATTCAGTTTGGTGTCGTCTGAAAACTTGCCAATCCCACTGTCTATGTCGTTGATGAAGATATTAAACAGTACTGGTCCCAACACAGACCCCTGAGGGACACCACTCCTCACCAGTCTCCACTTGGACATTGAGCTGTTGACCACTACCCTCTGGATGTGACCATCCAACCAATTCCTTACCCACCCACCAGTCCACTCATCAAATCCTAACTCTCCAATTTAGAGGGAGGGGGCGTGTCAAAGGCCTTACAAAAGTCCAGATAAACGACATCGGTAGCTCTTCATAGTCACTCCATCCTAGAAGGCCACTAAGTTGGTCAGACAGGACTTTCCCTTGGTGAAACCATGCTGGCTGTCTTGAATTACCCCCTTGTAATCCATGTGCCTTAGCATAGCTTCTAGGAGAATCTGTTCCATGATCTTCCCACGCACAGAGGCGAGGTTGACAGGTCAGTAGTTCCCAGGGTCCTCCTTTTGACCCTATTTAAAAATGGGTGCAATGTTTCTCTTTTTTCAGTCACCAGGGACTTCACTCAACTGCCAGGACTTTTCAAATATTATGGAGAGAGGCTTGGCAACTACCTCAGCCAATTCCCTCAGGACTCTGAGTTGCATCTCGTCAGGACCCATAGACTTATGCATATTCAGGTTCCTCAGATGGTCTCAAACCTGATCTTCTCCTACAGTGGGAGGAACTTTGCTCCCTCAGTCCCTGTCCTGCAGTCCATCCACTCAAGATGTGTGGGAAGAGAGGTTGCCAGTGAAGACTGAGGCAAAGTAGTTGATGAGTACCCCAGCCTTCTCCTCATCTTTTGTTACTATTTTGCCAGTCTTGCTCATCAGGGAGGGTACACTTCCCTTGACCTTCAAAGTTAGGAGGGTTAGGAGAGTTAAATGCCTATGTTATTTTTCCCTGAGGCAGTTTCTACTTGCATGACCAGCCCTTACTCAGCAGCTTGTCATTCCAGAGAAGGTCTTACTGACTCTGGCAGATTTGGAGAACTTCTGTTTCACGTGGATGAATGGTTCTTTTATAACTTATTAAATAAATTAGTTACTTTTTAACAGCAGCATGTCACGTCTTCGTGTCCAATTCTTTAAGCAGATTTATTGTACTATGTCTATAGGTCCAATGATTCTTTAAATAAACTTGGGGTCCTTAGTTCCTTGGGGAAGAACCCTAGATTCTTGGGGAAACTTTGGGGAAATTTGTAAGGAGGAGTGAATTTAAGTATTTTGAATTATAAATTTCAGAACCCCACACAAAATTGGAAGTTGGAAGAATTGCTGTCAGGGAGGCTGTGAGGATATTGGTGGTAGTAAACGGACTAAGCACTATGCTTGCCAGGATGTGTGGTGGAAGACCAGTGTGGTGGTCCTCCAGTGTGGAGGAAGTTGGAAGCTGGTTCCAAATCTCTCACCAGTGTGGAAATTTGGGGTGGAGACCAGAGCAGAAGGTGGAGAGGAGCCAGTTCTGTGAAAGAGAGTGGGTCTGCATGGGCCTTAGCACCACACAGCCTCCAGCTGCAGGCTGCTATGGGTACTGTGTGATGTCCACGTCCTCCCCACCAGAGTGTCCTGCGGGATACAGCACTGGGCACAAACAATAGTTAGGGTGCACTCAAGAACAGGCCACCAAAAGCCTACAAAGTCCTACTGGGCCCTCGGTGGGAACAAAGCTCCCGATCTGTGCTTTATAATCTGGATTCGATTTAGTCAGAAGAAAGCTTCGGATGACCTGGTTTGCTGGTGTTTCTCCCAAGTACTTCTGCAACACTACTCATGCGATACTTGCAGAATCCTCTCCCTAATTTGCTCTAATGCACAGACTGCTCCCCCTCCATGTAAGAGCCTCCTGAAAATTTATGAGCTTGACTGCCAGCAGTACACGCTTTGGTTTCTCAAGAATATGCAGTGCTCAGTAGGAAATAGGGTAAGGGAATTTTCTGCATAAAAAATAATTTGTAGGTACAGTAGGAACAACATAGAGAAAAAGACAACAATATTATCCTTAAAAGAGGCTGTTGATGGTCCTAAAGAATAGCATTTTTCAAAAACATTTTGGCACTAAAGCACTTTGGGGCCTTTAATTTTTTCAGTATATTTTCAATATGAAATATAAAGAAACATTTTTTTTAGAAGAGCAATAATAATTATTATATAATTATTTAATATTATTTGTTTTTTCAAGATTTTTACTGTTAAACAGAAATGAGCTAATATCCAGCTTGTTTTCTATTATAATTAAAACATACAGAACACAGAGTTTATTCAGGCACTCTCAAACTGAACTTGTTTGAACCACACTTATTAGGGCTTCATTTTCAAATAGCAGCATTCCAGTCAGTATTTTTTCACGGATTTTGTTTTGAGGAAGGATTCTTTCATGTTACTGTTTTCAGTGGAGTGACTTTTATTGCTAATAGGTAAATTGCAAGCATTATTATACATCAGTGTAGAAGTACTGGTTTTTTGTGTGAGTGCAGGCAAGTGTATGCACGCCTGTTCCACAGGCTGAAAATCTGACCTGTAGCTGTTATAAAATATAAAAAGGTATTAGTAAATTTATGTTTATGCATAAACTAAATAAAGTTAATATAAATCAAGTTACTGCTTAGTGGGATCAATCACTATAGCTCTTTTCAGACCTTTGTGCAGTATTAACGCTGCACACTTTCCTCTCTGCTCACCCTAATTTGATGTTAAAATTATTTTTTACAGAGATTCCAGTAGGAGGCATTGGTTTTTATTTTAATGCATACTATATGTGCCGTGTAAAGTATTAGGAGACCTGGATTTATAATATGCTATTCCAACCTCTTTTTAACACACCGTTTTGTGTTACCTGGGTATTTGTGTCACCAGAGAAGAGGAAAACTGATGCTGCCCCTTGTCTGGACCACAGCTGCACTGCCCCTCCTGCTTCTGCAGTCCCTGCCTTGTTTTCCTCCCCTCCATAGCTATATGCTCTCTGTCTCTCCAAGAACTCCTACCACAGTATCTCGATATTAACTTATATTCAGTATATTTAAAAATATTTTCCTAAAACTACTCCAAGATGCCTCAGTTTTGTAGCTCTACTCAATAACAGCCCGTCGGCTGTTTCAGCCTGTGAGCTGGGTTTTTCTTCCCTTGCATCCGTGCTCCTCTGCGGCCACTGAATATACAGATTCTCTCCACTTAATATTCCTCTGCTTCATTTACTGTGTCTTGTACTGACTATCAGAGTAAAATCTTTTACTCTTGTCATAAAATAGAACAGGTAATACTGAGATCTGAAATAAGTTATGTTCATTTAAACAAAGTAATATTTTAATAAAAGTGAGACAGAAGTGCATTCTACAGATTTGGGTTATTCAGGGATGTCTTCACAGAAACTGATCCTTTATGTGAGCATCTTCCAGATGTAAATAAGATTCTTCAGCGATATACAAAGTTTAAAAAAAACCCAACACTGCCATTTCCAAATTAGATTGAACCCCCTGTTAGCTGAATGAGTTTTAATTGCATTGAGAACAAACCCTGGCTATACAGAAAATAAAATGAAAGCTGCTACTGAGGAAGTAATATCAAATCTTATCTACTGCTTATCTGGTGAAAAAGGAATGTCAACTGCTGCTGAATGGTGAGGAGAAAAGAGAAATCCTTCAGATCCTCATAGCACAGAGATTTCATAATAGATGTTTCTAAAGACTATTCAAGAAGCTTTTAAATTATGAAATACTATGCATGCTTCTGAATAGCCAGGGAACTGTACAAAAATGTAATTGGCAGCAGAAGAGTGTAAATAAATCATTTCAAAGACAGAAAGAAAATTCAATCCTAGTAACAGTTATGTAATAGGAACAAAATATGTATAACAAAAACAGGACACCATTTAGTGTCTCAAAAATATAATTTGTAGTGAATGGATTTTACTCAACGCTGTAATTTGTAATTTAATATGTGCATAAGCCATAATGAAAATATCATTATAATTAACTCTGAATTACACAATCTTGCATCTTTTGTTTCAAAACTAAAGAATGCTTATTATAAAAGCTCTGCTTCAGTGTTTCACAGTGGTGTTCCCTGCCTTGATTTAACATGCTTGACTTACTGACTGAATCTGTTCTATTTCTGGCTCTCAGGACTGCTCTAAGTCTGTGGGGATTGAGAGGCTGAGTAGGACTACAGATGCACATCTGTGGAAGGTTTTATGCGTGGGGTTTTTTTTCCTGGTAAACTGGGAGATTATGATTGATGAGCCCAGCATTAGGGTAATGTTATCAGGGACACTTTCTGCCTCTGTCCTTTGTGCCATCGCCGAGGTCAGACCATAATCATGTTAGCATTGAACACTGTGCTTTATTAATGTTTCATGAGTAACTCCGTAGTAATCAGTCTAGCTTTGTACAGATAAATAAAACTGCTACAACAATCCCTGATGTATACACTGAGTGCTTTAGAAGCTGCTGTAATAGGTCTTAAAAGAAATTAATGTCTTTTCTGGTCTTTATAATAAGTCTAATTTTCACAAGTTTAAAGGAATTTCTTTTGATGAAAAACCATTTCCACTTCCATTTCTGTGTTTAGTTAGAAGTGTAAAACAGTCAGCTGAACAACCAAATAACACCAAAACCCTGACTGCCATTTATTAATTTGCTCAAAATTTTAGTAAAGCTTGTTAACCAATTGGTTAAATTATGTTGATTTATGTCACTGTGCCTCTGTGATGTTTTCTAGGCTGTTCTCTACTTGCTTTGGTAAGTCTCAGGATGAAACGCTGAAATTCTTGCTGTTATTTAAAGAAAATGTTTACATTCATAAATGTGCAAGCATGTTGTATTTAAGGATTTGTATTTACTCCCACATAAAATTACACATTATATATGCCTACAGCAAGCAAAAAATATGTATGAACAGAAGAAAATATTGTCAATTGGCAAAAACCAAGATCCCTCTGTGTGTTACGCATTATCACATAGGATCCTTTCCACTGAAATGAAATTACTACTGCTGATTTCATTAGACAAGGGATCAGGATAAAACTTACTTGAAATATTCCTTAATTTTCTGTGGTTTTCCTGTAAACATGTTCTTTACTTGCTTTGCTAAGTTTCTGTAGAAATTCCAGGCTTGCACAAGCTTGCTGTGTTTTACACGTCAGCACCACACCCAGGCTATTTTTTTTTTCTCAAGATAGATTCTTGTATAACAGCCAGAGCTTGGCCTGGGGATGACCTAACAGAATAATACATCTGCTGGCTGGCTAAAAACATGGAATCAGACATTAGGTAGGGAATGTCAAACTTTCCAGTCCCTTTATATTTGTTCCTGATTTTGACCAGTCTAGTTCTAGCGACCAAAAAGATAGCATACTGGCAGTTTGCTGTATGTGCTAATAAAAACCTACGTGAGGAAGTTTTTCTAAAAATTATTGCACGTTCAAGTTAATACACTTTCAAAATGTAATTCCATTACTCCTTACTGTACATGCTCTCTGCATTTTCATGAAACAGATTATCATTCTTTAGCTACTTGCGACTTTATAGTAAGCTTTATAAAAACTGTGCATATATCATGCTCTTTAAATATCCCAAAGTTATTCACTTTGTTTCACTCTGAACTCCATCCAAACATGAATATTTTTTCTGTCATCTAGTCGCCCAGAAGTGAATCCAATATTCCAGGTGCAGTCTCAAAAGGACCATACGCAGGTACAACTGTTTACATCCTTTGTGATGCAATGGTTCTCCACAGATCGCATCAAAATACACTTATTTCTAGTGATTATAGAATTACAGACTTTTATCTAATTTAATTGCAGCTCATTGTCACCCTTCCCTCGCTACTGCTCTATTTTTGGTACTATTTTTGTTTCCAGACTTCTGCTTCCTATCTAATGTCTTTAATTCTTTCCTCCCAAGGTGATTTTCAGTGTATTTTCTGCATCTAATTAAAATAAATCTATGCCTCTTTCTTCTGTTTTCTAGGCGATTCCCAACTTTATTATCTTTTGCAAACTTCATCAGACTCCTCACTTGAAGACAGCATGTATCTGTGTAGAACTGAATTTTAACTCCTGCTCATGCTCTTGCTAAAAGTAGAAGCTGGGGTGAATAAAGGCCATGCAGAAGCTGCCTCCAGGCAAAACTGTATAATAACGGCATGATGCTCACATCTGTGAGGACAGGAGTGGAAGACAGTATAGCAAGGGTATGATACATAAGGGAGATCATTTCTGGGTTTAGAAATCTGCAAAGTACTCAATTAGTTGAAGCCTGGGATTCTAATACTACTCTAATCTTAACATTTGGTTCGTCTGTCTCCTAGCACCTGAGCATGCTTATGCATGTGTGGAATCAGTCATTAGTGCTATTACAGCTTAATATTTAAAAGGTGTTTCCAGCTTTTAACTAGCGGTCTTTCTTGAAAGTATAGTCCTAAAGGGGCATAAACGCTATACTCTAAATTTCATGCAAGCAGCTGTTTTCTTCAACAGCACAAAACTTTTCTGAGGAGAGCTCCTATGCTATTTTCTAAACAGCAGAAATTTCATGAGAGAAATCAAATAAACTAAAGCTAAATATTTTCTTCAAGTGATCTCTTATCACATAGCGCCTTTTGGCCTCCGATTAATCTTTCCATCTTTGTGGAAAGGAAGGATGGAGAAAACACAATTTAGGATACAAGAAGGAACATTCTTTCTAAAATTTCCCAAAGGGAGTCATTAATATGCATCTCTCATTAGATTCCTCAATAAGTGGCAGCTTGTTTATCCTTTTACACGAAGGTATCACACTTCTGTTCTTACAGATGTCAAAACTAAACCTCTTGGTCAGCTTTAGCGTGCTTACTCCTGGGCACAGTTTGGGTTTAGCCACAACCACAATCCAAAAAAGGGCTCTGTGCTGCGACATGGGCACTCCAGAGACACATACCTGCGATTGCACATCTCACACTTGAGAATGCAAACAGAGTGTAGAAATCCTTTGAGGCCATCTCCTTCTTTGCTAGTAAAATTGCACTTGAATTTATTGCCATCAGCTGTGACAATTACTTGTTTTTAGAAAGAATGTTATAATATATGCAGCTATAAGAGAAATCAGCCAAGAAAAAGAATGAAAATGTTGTTCAGCTTCATCCTGCCAATGAAGGATTACTCCCTGGAACACATTTCTCATGCTATGTCTCGTGCATTTCATATGTCTCAAGTGACGAGGTTGCCATCACTTCTTTAGGACACTGCTGTACATTTCTGTGTCAAACCATTTACTCTTCTAAATGAAGGATACTTGTAAATCATATACTTCTAGGAATAGGTTTGTTTTTATAGTATTCTTCTATTCTTTTGGGATTCATACAGCTATTTTTTCTATCAACTCCTGAAGAACAATCTTCTTTAAATAGACAGTACTTGAAATTAAATTTCCAAACTGATTAGAAGAAAACCAGTGCTGCTAGACTTACAATGCTACCACAAAAGCAGTATAGGGAATAAAGCACAAGGCGAACACTTCTGCAACTGTATGGAAACCCATAGCTTACTCAAAGTATAGTCCTGACTCTATAAGTAAGACAAACAATATGCATTTTAAGGAGGATCGATTTCCATAACAGAACCATAAATTGAACTATTGCTGGCCAAAACATCAAAACACCAGTTCTCATTGATATCCTTAATATCTTTTTCAATGATCTGGATGAGAAGATGGAGTACACCCTCAGTAAGTTCGCAGATGACACCAAGTTGGGTGGGAGTGTTAATCTGCTTGAGGGAAGGAAGGCTCTGCAGAGAGATCTTGACAGGCTGGATGCCAAGGCCAACTGCATGAGGTTAAACAAGGCCAAGTGCCGGGTTCTGCACTTGGGTCACAACAACCCCATGCAACGCTACAGGCTTGGGGAGGAGTGGCTGGAGAGCTGCCCAGTGGAAAAGGACCTGGGGGTGCTGGTTGACAGTCGACTGAATATGAGCTGACATTGTGCCCAGGTGCAAAGGTGGCCAATAGCATCCTGGCTTGTTGCGCCAGGGGAGGTTTAGATTGGATGTTAGGAAAAGTTTCTTCACAAAAAGGGTTGTCAAGCATTGGAACAGGCTGCCTGGGGAAGTGGTTGAGTCACCATCCCTGGAGGTATTTGAAAGACATATAGATGTGGTGCTTAGAGACATGGTTTGATGGTGGACTTGGTAGTGCTAGGTTAATGGTTGGATGACCTTAAAGGTCTTTTCCAGCCTAAATGATTCTATGATTCTGTGATCAGTGATGAATAAGAAGTGCATAGCTTCAGTCAAGTAAGGAATATAATATATCTAACAAGATACCAGCATTTATAATAACCTTTTACTTTTTTATGTAGAAGGTGGTGAGAAGGAACCAGACTTAGATTTTTCAGGCTGTCCTCTATTGTCCAGCTCATGCCCATCTGATGCTTTCTCATGAGACGGTAAATAACTGAATTTCATTTTGCCTGATTGGGGCACATGGAAGGAAAATCCATTGTAAAATAAAGGGTTCTGTCAAGCAAGACAATGCAAATTCTCCTTCACTTCAGATTAGCTTGTTAAAACACAAAACTCCTTACTTAGGTTAAACTGAAGTGCAACTTACCATCCTGTTGATACGGACAAAGTCTTCAGGCTTCTTGGCCCATGGGGGCAGATCAACATCATTCACAACAACTTCATCTTCTCTGATTCCTAGATTATAGCCATTACTGTTGACAAACATCTCTGGTAGGTAGTAAAACTCTGGAATTAACTCCTAGCAATGAGAAAACACAGAATAAGACTTTACTTTTTTAGTTTACTTTTATACAGAGATGCTAAATGGTGCTGCTAGAATCACTCTCTCTTGTAGTACACATTAAAGCACTCCAGGTTTTGTTTATGTTTCTGTGCAGTTGTTTAAGAAATTTTATAGTCTGTTTTCTTGTACTTATGGTCAAACATATTTTTCATAATGAAATATTCAATCTTTGTTTTTCCCGTATCTGTTTTTATGAAAATCGTAACTTTGGAAAAGCAGTGCATATTAATAAAGGAGACCTCACCAGAATAACAGGTACAAGAAACTGTATGCTTCAATACTATAAATGTTTTTTTAATCACTAAACTACTTAAAAGCGGGAGAAAAGTTGCTGATGTAACACTGTCTTGATTTTACTTTCTCTGTATCCTTTAATTGCATAAGAAAAGGCAATTTCATTACCTATATAAGGAAAAAGAATTCATGGTGAAATAATATTTTTACTGTAAGAAAAATTCAAAAATACATGAAGAGAAAAGTATCAGTATGACAAATATCCTTAAAACAGAAATACAAGACATTTAAACTATGAAAGATCAATAACTGAGTAGTAAAGATCTGCAACGTATTAACGCATTATAGATAAGTTAGGGTGTGAAGTTTCTCCCAGTTTCCAGGACAGCTAAATAGAAATGTATTTTGACGTAATAAATATCACCATTTGTTGCTGTCTATTATTTTAGCAGTAAGTATTGAACTGCAATAACAAAAAGAGCTTTAAAGTCCGCTATCTCTTTTCTAATATCCAGATATGGATTAAATTCACTAAATTACATTGTTAAAAGCATTATAGCATTCAGTTGTGCAACATGATCAAAACTGATGACACAGCACCTGAAACCTGAGTCTCTTTGTGGTCCTTTCAAAAGCTGCAGACATGCGAAGAGTAAAAAAAAAATCACTGGAGACACAAACTTATCTAATTAAATCTGATCTGCAACTCCTTAGAGAATAGAGCAGTTAAAGTATAGATGGTCCATTCAAATTTATTCATTTTAAAAAAAGAAAGAGAATATTTACATTGCAATTTTTAAGTATGCTTAGAGAGACAATTTAATTGCTTCTTTACATAATTGTTAATATACTACACACAGTCTGAATTCAGATTAGCCTAAAATGCAATGTCAATCAATATCTAACCAGTGCAAAACACTAACCAAGACATGTTCAAGCTTGAATAGCTCATTATGAAATGAGCTGCAATTTCAAAAAGCCCCCAAAATTTAAAAATATTACATGCAGTAAATAATAAAACAGCAGCTACAGCAAAGCCAAACTAAGGGCAATCCTGAATATCCTATAAGGTTAAAAGAAAAAAAGATTATTTTACTGACCATCTTATTATATACTTCTAATTTACTCAGAGTATTTCTAAAAGCAAACTGTCCCCCTTTCCCCTAAACAGGATTCCCTAACTCTCAGGTTCCTGAGGAGGAACTTTGCTTTTGTCTAACAGAGTCCAAAGAAGAATGAATGATCCTGGCAGTTGGAGAAAACTAGACCTTAATCTTTCTAGAGCTCAACAAAGCACTACTAACATTGGGCTAAGAGCTGGCCACAACCTAACATGTGCTACCATACGAATCACTGACAAACTAAGAGCATTACCTTAAAGAAATGAAAAATTCATAAGGACCGCAGAATGACTAAATATTATTAAGTCAAAATTAAATTAAATGTTAATATTCAAATGAAACAAAATTTATTAAAGAAAAAAGTAAGCAAAGTTTATTTCTGTTTTTTATAAAAGCCTTGAAATATATACCACTGTTTTTAATTATTACCATTTTTTATGCAACATGGTGGTGTACTAACCTGTAATGTCAAATAGCAAGCAAGTTTTTGATTCCATCAAAGATATGTTAGCTCCTAAATTTCCTTCTTCAGTTTTAAATGTCCTAGGATCTCATTGTGAACTGTTACATCTAATGTGTCTGAAAGATTTGTGCTACCCAGAGACACATCTAGTGTTTAACTGAATTCTACTAACCTTCTGACTTCAGGGGTATCTTGAAACAAAGGGATTTAAGTCCCTGAATATTTTTAATGGTATTTCCATTTAGTAATTTTATCTTTGTTGCTATTCATTTTCAGTGTAATTTAATGTTCCCTTGTCTGGTATACCAGAAAACATAAATAGAAATAGAATAAATAGAAAGCATACGATTAACTTTCTTCATAAGATTTATTGTGTTGTATATGTTTAGTTTGACCTGTCTTATTCCTGTGCTCTGGAAACTAACCAGTGCCAGACTTCTAAATCCTCTTCAAATAACACTCTCTCTAGAACCCTAATCATTTCAGTTACACATCTCCTGGTATTTTTTTTTTTAGTCAAAGTAACAAAACTAAACCTAGTATTTAAAAAAATGTAATGAAGCCACTGTGTTATAATCGCAGCATTCTCTTCCATGTTATTTTTAGTGCAGCCTACAATTTTGTTTGCTTATTTGAGTACTAGTTAGCATGAATTGAACCTTTTCTTAAGACATGAACAGTGTCACATGTGACTTTTCCCAGATACTTACATATTTCCCATACTTTGCTTTAACCATGAAGTTTTCTTTGGTAGCATTTGATATTCCTCTTGCAATTTTGCTGTCTCCACTATTTAGTCAATAGAAACCACAACACTTAAAAGTAGCTCAGATAAATCCATCCCCTTCTCATTTCTAGGGAATGAATTAATATATGCTAACACACAGACCCTTTATGAAAACTTACGGCACCCTGTAAGTATGAACTTGCTAACATTTGGAAAAATCTTCAAAAGGTGTATTTAGATGCTTAGAAGCATAGAAAATACAACCAATCTAGAGAAGTGTGATAGAAAGCTTTGTTTTCATGTGTTCACTGTTTATTATGCTGCAAAAAAATGAAGAAGCTGTCTCTTCTACCTCATGCCAATGGCAGGCACCAGGTGAGGATGGAAAGGCAAGTGCTCCCTTCCCCAGAGCCCCTGAGCATGCTTCACTGGGAGAAGTATAAGCTGGGAGAAGCAGAGAGAGCAAGTGTTAGCAGGAACAGAGCAGGCAGCAAGGACGGAGCCTGGGAGGTTGCTGGGAAAAGGAAGGAGCAGACAGGAGTGAACCTCAGCAGAGACAGCAAGATGACAACTGGGGCCCAGGGAGAATTGCTTTAACCAAGGCGTCAATGAAAGCTGCAAAAATGAACACAAGAATGAAGAAAAGGATAACACTAGCAAGGGCTAGAGTTATTTTCAAAACCTGTTTAAAATTTTCTCAGCCAGAGTTTGGGTTTTCTTTGTTTCATAAGTGGGTTTGTGCCAGTTGATATTCTAATATAGGTTATGGCTACAGAGAAACAGCTCTTTTTGTGCTTTTCCTGTTAAAGACAGGGAACAGACACCTCAAATACCAAACTGTCTCAAGGTCACGTTTGGAGAGGTGACCTTGCTCATTGCTCCGTTCCAGAAGAGGTTCAGCTATACCATCTTTCCTGCCAGATATCTGTCTATCCCATTGTCCCAGAATTTGAGTGACAGCAACTCCACAATCCTTCTATCAACTGACTTCAGTATTCTTCATCTGAGGAATTTTTACCTAATGCCTGGCCTGAATCTTTCGTTGCACGATCTAAGCCCATTTTCCCTTGTCCGCTACCAGTCCATTAGGGATACAGAGAACAGATTACTGTTTTCTCTTTGCATAGTTTACTACATGTTTGGAAAACATTATCCTACAAGCATTACAGCCTTTCAGCTCCTAAAAGCCCAAATGAAAGACAATGATTTTACCTTCTGTATTGCTACATTGCTTAAGGTTTAGTTACAGATGTGACAAATATTCTTTTAATCTTCCCAAGCTAGCTAGTAAAATTATTCCTAAACAGTGCATAACTTAATTTACTCCTATATGTACTTTAGCCTTATTATATTTTGTCACATGTTCATCACATAGAAGCCAAAATAAATGTTTTTATCAACCTCCGTGGTCTTTAGATCAGAGATTAAGATTGCATACTTTTCTGACAGGATCTGCTATTTTTCATTCGTTGTTATGCACAGTATAATTTGCCATATAACATAGCTTCTTAGAAATCACCAGGTCCGTACTTCAGAAGGCTCATTGTTAAATTGACCCTGAAGATAGGGACAAGGAAGCTCAGAAATTAGCAGGTGAAAAATGTATCTCAGTGACGGTATTTACACCAGCGGACGGGACACAGAGGACCTTCTGTCTCCTGATCTGCTTTCCACTTGACAGGAAGGATAGTTGACAAGTGGATCCTTAAAACTCCTATTGCACCTTCAGTGGCACTAGGGGTAAAAGGTCAATGCGAAGCCAGGTCTATGCAAAGGAATGCTTCTTTGAAGCTACCATGATTTTGAGAGCTTTATGTTTCCAGCTACATATGTTCATGGAAGACAAATCTCAAAATACTACCTTCTTACACTGCAAATATTGAGTTAGTGTAAATCAAGACATGAAGGAAAACATCAAAAATAACAATATATAAAAGCTTCCCTGGTAGTTACATCAGTTTGCAGGCAGAAAATGAGGGAATGCAATGAAAAAATACACAAAAGACCAATATTTTTATAAAGATTGGTATTTTTAAAATATTCACAGACCAATTAAGCAATTTAGAAGCATATTGTTATTGTATGCCATTCAGCTGATACATAATTTGGTATTAACTGATATAATTCAGTAAATTTTATTGGTTTCTTCTCTCATATCAAAACATATCAAAGGTTCTAAATAAATCTTTCTGACTACATAACCTGTCATGGGTAATTTCTTACCACAATAAATATCTAGAGTTCAAAGAGTTAATAAAAATAGGGATTCTAGTGATCTAAACCCATTTGCAGTAATTTCTGTCTAGTTGTCCTTGACATTTCACAAGCTGGTAACCTCCTCTGCTCCCCTTTCATTCACACTTCTAATAAGACAGGTTAGCTTTCTATCATTTAATAGTCAGCTACCTTCCAAACTGCCCAGGAAGCTTGGCTCTTCTCAGATGAAGAACGATGCAGTAAAGCTACTGAGGGGTGTAAAAAAAAAAGGTAAAATGAATATTATAACAGACGTTTCTTGTCTGTAAATGTGATCTCTAGTTTATTTTAATAGCTGTACTAAAACCCCAAGGTATAGTTAACAGTATTATATGCCTTGTGTCTTCATATAAGAAAACATCCCCAAATGCATTTTCTAATTTACAAGCCTGTGACAAATCCAAGCTGCTGAGAAATTAAACTTTAAAAATACGTCTTGGGGTGATAGAGGACCACTATTAACACTATCATAATTGTACACCACTCGCATCAAATCTGACGTTTCTGTTTAATATGTTTTGCTAAGGGTATACCATTTTATGGCCTCGCAAGGAAATCAAATCCAACCCAGACGTTTTCACTTTTCTAATATAACTCACTTCAAGGTTTTAAAGCTGCCATTTCTTTTTCTTTCTTTCTTTTCCTCCCTAAAGGTTGATCCCCTGGCATCCATTAATTCCACAAAAGCCTAGTACTGGGTCAACGAGTCAGTCATGAGTACCTCCATTAACTGCATTAATTCACACTGAGGCACCTTAATGACATTTTGTCAGAGCTACCTTTCTAACTTCTAAACACACAGTTCAAAAAGTAATATAACAAGTTTGAGTGGCATTAGGAAAGATTAGTGCCTAAACAGGAGGTTCTAGGGAAGTCAGTGTTACCAAAAACTGAAGAGATGGGGGTGGTGGAAAGGAAAAAATGTGAAAGCTGACTGGCCAAGTTATGGTCATTTCCGGGTGACTTGTTTCCTCAAAGGTCACTCTGCAAACGTTCATTCTTCCTCCAGATTGTACTGATTATCTCGAGAGAAGGTCGATGTTGATAAAGGGAGACACAATAAAACAAACTCTGTTATCCAGGTTCTCTCTTGTGTGTTACCGCTCTAATATAGCACATACTGTATTAATTCTGTTTCATCCTCTGCAGGTGAACAGGTTTCTTTGAAAATTAACCAAAACAGCCCAAATGTATGGAGCAAAATTGTCCAAGTAGATCTTTAATCATTCATTAAGCGATAATCTATCATATGCTACATTTTTCAAAGGTGGTGCACCTTCTGCCACAATTCAAGATGTAGCAATTATGGCTTGTTTTTCAGACTGATCAAACTACTGCCACAGCCCTATTTTCATTAGCTCAATGTGAAACAATTTAGTTCCAGAGGAGAGTACACATACATAAAGGGAGAGAGGGAAGGAGGGAGGGGAAAAGGAGAGAGGGAGAAACAGAGAGAATGCCAGAGAGGACACATGCGTGTGAAAAAGAGACCGACCCACAGAATTGCAGCTTCCTAAAGAGATATACATTCCTTTGCATATGTCAGGTATTCATTTTTTAAATTTTAAGGCAGCATTTTTAAAAAGCGATTTGGATATTTCTTTCAAAAATACATTGAGGCTACAAAAGAATAATGTTGTGGGATGTGTCTGCATTGCTTAAAAATCTCAATTTACTCGTTATAACTGACCCCCTTCAGAATTGACTAAAGCATGCCATAGTTCTCTTTCTTAAACAATAACTGATGAAAGAAATCATAATACAGATTTTACTTTCCTAAAAAAAATTTACTTTAAAAGGATTTTTTAAATTAGAACTTGCTAATAAAGAATTAAGGTAATTCATATCATTATTTAATATGGTATTTGAAAGCAAAAATTTTGTTCATCTCACAATACACAGCACTGAAGATGTCAGATTAATTCATTATACACACTGTTTTTAAATTATTTCATAACCTGTGCCACAGTAATTAATGAGATTAGTGAGATCAGAGATTAAATGTACTTAAAGCAGCTCAGATGAATTTCAACTATATGATAAGGAATACATGAATAATGAACACTTGCTATTCTTAACAGTTTTGAAAGTTTGCTACTTTGATGGATCGCCCGTATTCCACACGCCTAATATTTACTACAAAGACTCAAAAAATCTTTAGAGTGGGAAAAGAAGTATATCACATGGGAATCCACCCTGTCAAAGAGCCACAATTCTAACTGTGTGCAGCCAGAAGCAGCTGCACAAATATGCAGAACACTTTGACAGAGAACATGCTTTAAGATTTTGTACTCACATGCAAACTCTATACATCGCCTCTTTTGCACACTATCTACTTTCTCGCAGGACTGCTAGACAAATATTAGAGTTACCAAACAGTTAAACATGAATTTTTGGATGTTTCACACTCTCAGAGCTGGAGGTCTTTTGTTGTGCAATACATTGGTTGCTGCTTTTAGGAGAGTGGGTAAAATGGGTAGAGATTTTGAGGGGGTTTCTTGCTGGTTCCCCAAACCTCACTGCTTTCCCAGCCCCTGAAAACCTGATTAAAATGCTTAAAAAGTCTGTAAGGAATTCCAAGCGGTAGCACAACTAATCTGAAAAAAATGAGGTATTTGTAGTATTAATAATAGTTCCGTTTCCCATCCTTTTACAGAATGAATTCCAAGGCCTCAGGGAAAAGCTGGCCCTAATGTCATGGCATTGAGAAATGCAGTTCATTAAGATGTTAAACAACAAACAACAGCAACAATTAGCTGCTATACTCATTCTTGATTTATCGCTAAGAAACAGAGTCTACAAATGGAAAGGGCCTAAAGGGTCAACTAGCGCATCCTCTTGCCAATTCATGATTGTCCCTGATGCTTTTCCAGCACTTTGCCAGTCTACGAGCTCAAGAAATAAGGGGTTTACTACTTCCCCTTGTGAGGATATTAGAATTCAGAGAATATTCAATTCCACTTTAACTTTTCATACTCTGTTGGTTAAGTAAGAATTTTTCAACTCTGATCCTTTTCCTCTGAGGTTTACCCCTTTGTTCCCTGACAAACAATTCTCCCTTTCATATGTTTGCATATTTTATAGCATCTATGATATCATGTCTTCACTTCTAGACATTAATTACCCCACACATACACACATTTTTCTTCCTGTATCCAACTCCTTAAACATATTCGCAGCTTTTCTTATGGCTCCCTCCAGTTTGGGTATATACTTCCACTAGCTAGTTCCCAGCAAAGGAAGCACTGAGAATTTGCTTTATCCAGCATGAATACATACTAAAAATTGAACAAGAAAAAAACAAAAACTTGTA